>NW_027494943.1:0-215346 GCF_021521415.1 Bidens hawaiensis
TCCGCAATGTCCCTTGCAAATTTGGACGTTCCCCCGCCTTTGCAGCAGTTGGTGTAAATGTTTTGGTGAAGTCACGTGGGTTTCCACCCGCGTTTTTTGGTTTGAAGGTTTCTCCAAAATGCCTTCTCTGTTGGGAGTGTGTTTCCTTACGCTTCCTTTTCGCCCTATGACGAGGGTTTGTGTCACTATCGGATTCCTCCGAATCATCGTCCAAGTACTCTCCGAATTCCTCAGGCTGTTGGAGTGAACGTAAGCGTTCATCCAACTCAGCTTGGAATTCTTTTTGACGTGCTTCCGCCCACGCTTTAACTTCATCGAGTGTTTGGCGGGGGAGCCTAGTTCGTTGTCTCTCTAACTGGGTATCGGTGAAACCCAGTGAAAGATTATTTACTGCACTTGCCCCAGCTCGGGTAACTGAGGTAGTGTTCGTAAAAACTGTATAGTCGCCGGTATTCCCCCCAGTAGCTGGGGTTGTGGTTACCGGGGCTTCTTGGTCACTCGTTGGTTTTGGGACCGGAGTACCTTTAACCATCTTTCCAGAAGTTTGAAAAAACTGAAAAAAGAAATTAAGTTCTAGCTTTCATGCATGGATGGCGCCAATGAAGAAACACTAAGTGACCCCGGGCAGATTACGGATAATCTGGGGGTTAAATAGATGTTTCCCACGAGGGGTTAGACCTGGCAAAGATGGTTCTTCTGATAACCTGCAAAACAGACACCGTGAGCTCGTCACCTGAGAAGGGGGGGGGGTACCTCCTTGTGACCACCCTCCGGCGTGAGAATCAGACTAGATTGCTCTTGAATATAAGTGTATATCAAGAGAATGACTAGAGCAGATATCAGGTATAAGATATAAGATAAGATGAGATGATATCAGATGATCATACCATTCCAAGGTGTTGGAGTATTTATAACCGAAGGTAGGTTTCCAAGAAGGTACAGCCGGCTGAATAGTGTTCCTGTTCTGCCAACTGTGGGCTACGCACATGCCATGCTGGTAGTTGGTGGGTAGGCAGCGGCTGATAGTGACCAGGCCGGCTGTGTACTATTCCTGTTCCACCTACTGCAGGCTATGCACGTCCTCCGACAGGTTGGTGAGTAGGCAGCGGCTAATAGTGACATACAGTACAAGAGCGTGCTGCTCGTCATACTGTTGTCAGTGAGCTGTCGTATCCTTGGTCAGATCTTTTGTCCATACCTCGTCAGGTACAGTACAAAAGATCCTACAGTATCATACGGACTGGCTCATTTGGGCCGGAGTTCTCCCGGCTTTGCTCATTCCTTCTTCAGGTGACATTACTGAATTATTATGAGAGCTAAGTGCCTTGTGCGTGTAGCTTTGCTGCGCAGGTAGCCTTCCCTGATGGCTTGTATCCGCAGCTGCGGGAACAGGCAGAGTGCACCATTGGGAGGCTTTTCCTGCGGGAACAGCTTGCGTAATGCGCGTAAGGACGTCACGTCTCTGAGCATGGTGGGTCCTGCGGATCCAGTTGGTCTCTGTGCAGACGTCCCTTTAGTTAAGTCTTGCGGGTTCAACCGTGCAGGCGTCCGTTAAGGAGTCTTGCGGGTTCAACTGCGCAGACGTCCCTTTTCAAGGTGAGTCTTGCGGGTCCAACTGGGCTCTGCTGGGACCTACCTCTTCAGTATGAAAATATTTATTATTAAAAAAGAAAAATTCGTCTAAAAATCTCTTTAAAGTAGATATAGATGTAACTCATCACATCAAACTTTTTTATGGCATTAACTTGGTGGCAACTATGTCTCTACCAAAGGGTCATAACATTTACCAACCTTTTTACATAAGTTTGATACTAGAACATTGGTTTTCTCTCTCTTTTTAATAGCATACACTTGTTGGATTTGAACCTAGGACCTATGTTGCAAAAATCGGCCTAGGTGACCGCTAATTGGACCACAAGCGCCTCGATTGGCTACTCGAAGGCTCTAGGCGCTAATCAGTCAAAATCAGTCCTATTAGGATACAACTGGTCTAAATCGTCCAACTCGGCGTCAGTCTAAATCAGTCCTAGTCAGATAAAATCGGTCTAAATCGCCCAACTCAGCCCAAATCGTCCAACTCGGCCAACATGTCTAGAAGTTTTTTTAGTAAAATTCGGTCCAACATAATCGGCCCCAAGTATACTTTTTTGACCTAGATGACTAGACCAGAAGCTTTTAAATACTTGATTTGTTAGGTTAAATGCTAAATGTTTGAATTTGATTTATATTCAAGCATTATATTCTTATCGATGTGTATATAACTTCAGACACACACACACACATATATTTGAAAAGTTACATATAAAAATTCCAATATGATTAATTTCGATCAATCCTAAGTGATACTCGGCCGCTTGACTATGGCTTAACGATTTCTACAATATTGTCTGTGACTTCCAAATGGAAAGCCTTATGACAAACCCTTGACCAACCAAATTAACTTTCGATGGCCTCGTCACATCAACCTAGTAAACCATCAAGATACTTGGGATTTTTTACAAATTTTATTTGCTGTTGTTGTCTTGATAATATACATGGTAATCATCTAGCATTATGGATGAGGTCTAAATCCATTTTGCTCAACATCGTGAACGTTTAAGAGACATTAAAATTGAGAAGTTACGACCCACTTATCATACTTTTTACGATTCTTTAAAGGGTATACATTCACGCTCTTTAACTCTACGGAAGTACCAAATCACCTAATATACTTAATTTCACTCCATCTCAACCTAAAAAAATTGTTTAAACCCCCCATTTAGCTCTCTTTATTTAATATAAAATTGATTCTTAAATTATTGTGCATGCGTATAGAATTTTAAAGCCCGTTAATATTTTAATCCACATTGCATTTAACGCTCTTTAACCCATGAAAGAAGTGGTATGTCACGTTAACCTTTGCCAACTCAGCTTTAACGTCCCGGGTGTTAAAGTGTGTCCTTGGGCCTTATATGCATGCAACACTTTCGAGTTTATCTCAGAGTTAAGAAGGGGAAAATAGAAAGGGGGAGGTTCAAAAACTTAAATATAATGAGGGGTGTATACATCAATCCCAAATCTTCAAATCTAAAATTACAATAAAATAAATATCTTCTCTCTCTCCACTTTTATTAAATAATATTTTTTTTACCTTTATCATTATATTTTTCACTTTCCTCCACTCATAAGCACTTTCAAAAATATTTAAAAATTATAGGAGATGAACAGTAGTTTTTCAAATATACAGAAAACTCAATGCATTTTATCTCTACTCTACTCGCAACACCTTAACCACTCTCTATGTTATAAAAATCTCCCTCACAAACTTGGTGGATTGAATGTGAATGCTCTTAGTGGCTGTGAGCAAATAAGAAAGTACATGCAATGATTTTTTGTAAATTAATGGAAACTTTGTTTGCCCTCATTTAATTTTTAATATTTGTTAAAAGTGGTTGTGAATTAAGGAGAGAGAAAACTTATTGACAAAGAAAAAAATTGTTATTTAATTGATCGGGATAAAGAAAATGCAGTGATTTTTAGTATAATTATAAAGATAAGGATGAAGATGAAGATGAAGATGAGCTGAGAAATGCTATTACAGCATTAATATTCTCTATAATTATAATAAAAACACCACATTTCTCTACCATGTTTAATTAAATTAATATGTTTTTATACATTTTTCGTTACAATTACTTTATACGCTATTCACAACCAATTACAACAAATATTAAAAAAATAAATTAGACAAATACACTTTCGTCAAATTTATAAAAAAATCACTAACTTTTCTTTATTTTCATTTACGGCGTATCATAATCTAATTATCTTATAATTTATAAATTCTTCTTACAAATTTAAGGAATGGATGGGAATTAATGCTCTTATATTTGTTTAAGTGATGATGAGTATAGTAATCTTATTAAGCCAATGGCACGTCTTTGACAAAAAACAATTATTATTATTATAATAAAAAAAGAGTAAGTGGTGCACTAATTAAACAAATACTATTAAATAATTCAATATATATAATTACAATTAGAGAAAAGACCATAAAGCAAACCTCGTTATCAAACTGATGTTACATTGCCTCCCTCAATTGACATCACCAAACATTACAAATCTTTTGCTAAATCTTCATCTCCAAGACTTGTCACTCCGATAGAGATTTAATTTAATTGTTAAATTGATCTAAAGTTTGGTTAATACTAATCATATTGTTTAAGTTTAGTACATACTACATAGTCAACATTGTATCAAAGGATTCCTAATGAATAGTCAAATAGTTTCCTGAAGACTCTAGATAGTGATTGAGGACAAGAGCTAGATAGTGTTTCACTCGTCTGGATGTAGTTCTACAAACAGTTGCGTTCTTGCCAGTTGTCCATTACTTTCCTAAAGGACATGAGCTAGATAACAGTTGATTAGTTTTATTGACTTTTTGCGTAAGTTTGTTAAGTACTATCAATCTGGTTTTCATGTCTTTCATTGTCCGTACATTAAATGAAGTTTACATCAAGTTAGTTATCCACTTGAACGGGTCTTATTTGTGAACTAGGTGTCGGTGCACCTATGTTCGAAAAGAACATAGTGAATAACCTTCGTGAATATCCCATCATGATCTGTTGTAAGCTTTGATTCAAACATTTAACAATCATCATCTGTTGTAAGATACAATTTAAACAAAAAAAAAAATGAAGAAGAAGTTTGCCCTGAACATAATAAGATGCAAAACGATGTAAGTGTTCTAATTTATTCTCAGAGAACTTGAATAGAGGAAATATATACATGCAAACATAAATTTAATTTTCAAAATTAGTTTCCAATCATGTCTAAATGTTACACATTTACAATTATTTTTTAAATCATTGTAAAATTGAGAGAGGCACTTCGTAAGACAATGTGTTGTGGAAGGGCTTTACAGCCTCTTTACGAGTTCATGTCATCGCCATGTAGGAAACAGGGCTTTAAAGCCCTCATTCATTAAGCCCTATTGTAGCTTAAAGCCTCTTTACCGCCACACACACACACACACACATATATAGAAAAGGATCCTGTTGAACCTTGCAAAGAATTTATGGCAAAAAACCAAACAACTGATGATACAAACATCAGTTGTTCTCCATTGTGAAGTTTGGGCAAACTATTGCTCCAAACTTCTGGCCTTACAAACTACTGATATAAACGAATACAGAACAGCTGATCAAACTATTGAAGATTCAAACAAACTGAAGTCTAACAACTGATGGAACAAACATCAGTTTTTTTCTACAAATATCAAATATCAGTAGTTAGCATAGCATTCTCTTTAGTCAGTTGTTTGACACACACACACACACACATATAGAAAAAGGATCCTGTTGAACCTTGCAAAGAACTTATGACAAAAAACCAAACAACTGATGATACAAACATCAATTGTTCTCCATTGTGAAGTTTGGGCAAAACTATTGCTCCAAACTTCTGACCTTACAAACTACTGATATAAATGAATACACAACAGCTGATCAAACTATTGAAGATTCAAACAAATTGAAGTCTAACAACTGATGGAACAAACATCATTTGTTTCAATAAATATCGGTAGTTAGCATAGCATTCTCTTTAGTCAGATGTTTGATACACACATACAACACACACACACACACACACATATATATATATAGAAAGGATTATGTTGAACCTTGCAAAGAACTTATGGCAAAAAACCAAACAGCTGATGATACAAACATCAGTTGTTCTCCATTGTGAAGTTTGGGCAAATTGTTGCTCTAAATTTCTGACCTTACAAACTACTGATATAAACGAATACACAACAGCTGATCAAACTATTGAAGATTCAAACAAATTGAAGTCTAACAACTGATGGAACAAACATCATTTGTTTCAATAAATATCAGTAGTTAGCATAGCATTCTCTTTAGTCAGTTGTTTTGATATTAGTTCATCAGTAGTTTGTAACTGTTTTGTTAGATGTCGCTTTCACCTTTTGCTCATCAGTAGTTTAACACATGTATATAATGAAGAAGAGAGTCTCTTCTTCATTAACACTTCACACACATCACAATACTTACCTGATCAGAGTACTATTGTTCTAGAAAATCAGAGTGAATGATGAGCTAAGGTTGAGGAGAAGCAATAGATTGTAATCTTTTGATTATAGTTAATACATAATTTTCTTCCATATGAAAACTGTTATTTAGCTCAAATGAATTCTGCTGCATAAGTTGTTTATTTCATATACTAATTGAATGGTAGTTCAAATATGATTTCAATTAGAGTGATACTAATTCATAAAAAGAATTAGATTAGTTGTTTACTGTTACATTGATTGTGAGTTGTGTTCATTAGCTTAGATTGAGATCTAGATCCTAGCAATTGGTGTAAAAAATCTGTTTAAAACTTTGTTGTTAGTTAAAAACCAGTTGAATTGAGAATCATGTCGATTGTACAAGATCCTCACAATACCGGTTCTATCTCCAAACCACCAATGTTGGTTCGAGGTCAATACAAAATTTGGGCTCAACGTATGCTCCACCATCTGTGTAACCAAAACATTGGTTGTTGGAGATCAGTAGTTCATGGGCCTCATTCCCATGAAACTGTTCATACCATTGGATGGGAACAAAACGATTAAGATGGATCCTTAGGATTATTCTGATCAAGATTTACAGAAATTTGGATTGGATGCCAAAGCTCATGTAACGCTTACCATGGCAATTCCAAATGAAATTTATGGCATATTAATTCATCATAAGTCTGCTAAGGCGTTGTGGGATGCACTGAAAGAACAATATGGTGGAACCCCACAAGTCGTTGAGAATACTCGTGAAATTCTCAAGCATTAGTATGAAGCGTTTTGTCATTTAAGAGAGAGAGAGAGAGAGAGTTTAACTCAACAGTATGAACAATTCACAACACTAATTAGTGAATTAACAATGGTTGATGTTACTTTCTCACAAACTCTGCTCTTAACAACCGATTTCTGCGGTTACTTCCTTGCATGTGGAAATAGCAAATGAGGTCTGCTTCTTGCACTACCAGTAAACCAATATTCAAATTGACAACCGCCTGTTGTGATTTTTTTATTCTGATTACAACCTCCATAATCAGAATCTGTGTAAATCTCCACCTTTAGGATACCAGAGTCCTAGCTTTGATTTCCCTTTCAAATACCACTAAATTCTCTTTACTGCTTTCAAGTGTGACTCCTTTGGATTTTCCTGAAAACGAACACACAAACAAACTGCAAACATAATGTCAGGTCTAGAAGCAGTTAAATGCATTAAAGAACCTATCATGGAGCGGTATAGAGTTGGATCAACATCTTCAGTGCATTCTGCATCAGGTACTAGCTTGTGATTTACGCAGATAGGAGTGTCATAGGGTGCACTGTTCTCCATGTTGAATTCTCAAGCATGTCATGGACATACTTTATCTGATGGATGAACATTCTATTTTCCTTTTGATCAACTTGTAGACCCAAAAATAATGTCAGCTCTTCATTGCGATCATCTCAAATTTCTTCTTCATGACATGCTCGAAATCTTTACACATTTCTACACGTGATGCCTTGAATATTATATCATCCACATACACCTGCACCAGCAAAAAATCTCTTTTGTGCCATTTGACGAACAGTGTGTTGTCTATCTTTCCATTTACAAATCCATTCTCCTGAAGATAGTCTGATAGTGTTTCATACCATGCCCGAGGTGCCTTATGGAGACCATATAAAGCTTTACTTAATCGATAAACATGATCTGGGTAATTCGGATCAGTAAACCCCGGTGGTTTCTAAACATACACCAATTCGTCAACTCTTCCATTTAGAAATGCATTCTTAACATCCAGCTGAAAAACTTTAAACCTCTTACATGCTGCAAAGGCTAGAAATAACTCTATAGCTTCCAACCATGCCACTGGTGTGAACACTTCATTGTAGTCGATTCCTTCTTGTTGATTAAATCCTTTGACTACCAACACACCTTATTGCTAATAATTACCCCTTTATCGTCTTTCTTGCACTTGAATACCCACTTGGTTCCAATAGCATGAACATTACTCGGTTTCCCCACTAGTGTCTACACATCCATCTTTTAAACTGTGTTAGCTCCTCTTGCATCGCTTCATTACAGGAGCTGTCTTTTAGTGCCATATGATAATTTTTAGGGTCAACTTGACTGATGAAACATGAGTAGAGACACTCATCGATGATACCAGTCTCTTGCAACTCTACGTACACACACATGTTCTCCGCAATGCTTTTCCTTGCCTTTACCCCTTCATTCAGGTTACCATGATGTTCTCAGGTGGATGGTCTTTGTGAGGTTTCAAATTCGAGAATAAGTCAACTACCAGATCGTCACCCAAATTAGTATCAACCTCCCCAAACTATGTTGAGTGTGGAATGGATTATAAAAATCATCATCATTTCATGCTTCCACAATTGAAGTACTTGGCTCTTCGTTGTTGGTTTTTGAGGTTCTTGATGATTTTGGAATAGTAGCTACTTCTTCATCATATAGCATCTGTGTTGCCAAATTTTCTTCTAAATCTGCATCAAATAAGTAAGGTATGTTAAAAGATTTGAAAAGTCTATCATAATCGAAAGTCCCTTTTGATCCTGAACAAGGTAGTGGAGCTGAGTAGTTTGTGATGTCAATGGTGCACACCACTTTACCTTGTTATTTGAAATGTTAAAAACACATTGATTTGGTGAACCAACAATGTAGCCAACAAAGAATCCTTCGTCAGCCACTTCACCAAACTTTGATTTTTTAAAAAAAATTGTGCAAGGGGACCCAAAAGACTCAAATCCTTTCAGATTTGGCTTTCACTTATGCATTAGTTCATAACGTATTTTATTTAGCCTTTTAATAGTTAGAACTCTATTAAGGATATAACAGGCTGTGGCTATAGCCTCTGCCCAGAATATAACTCGTAGGTTGGAATCCGCCAACATAGTTCTTGCAATGTCGATTAGAGTCATGTTCTTTCTTTCTGCCACTCCATTTTGTTGTGGAGTATACGGTGCACTGAATTGATATTCTATTCCTTTTTGTAAACAAAAGATCTCCATTTGATAGTTCTTGAATTCAATACCGTTGTCACTCTAAATATACTTAACTTTCCCACCTTTGATATTCTCAACCTTAGTAATTAGGTTGATCACCATTTGAACCGTCTCATCTTTTGTTGCAAGAAAATAGACCCATGAGTAGCGGGAAAAGTCATCAGTGACTACCCGACAGTAAGATTTTCCCCAAGACTTATGACATTGATGAGACCAAATAGATCCATGTGAAGTAGATATAAGGGTGTGACAATTGAGTTCACCATCTTGGCCAGATGTGACTTCTTTTGCTGATTCCTTTCTTGCACGAAATGCATTTATATTCAAAACCAAAACTCTTCATAGGTGCGCCCCAAAACCAGTTAATTCTTGACAATATAATTAATCTTCCTTATATGTATGTGTCCCATTCGTCTATGCCATAATTCAGACTCTGATTCTTGTGCCTTTGAGAGTAAACATGATTCTTTAGACGTTGTTCATATCCATCATATAGGTATTATTTTCTCTAGGAGCTCTCATCAGTATCCACTTCTCAGGTATTTTAAATCTAGGATACAAAACCAAGGCCTCTTTATTTGTAAAGTGCATGGAGTAACCTTTGTCACAAACTTGGGATACTCTCATGAGATTATGTTTAAGCTCTTCAACATAGTTCACTTTTTCCAATTTTATCTTTCCATTTATATCAATACCCATCCCTATGATATACCACCATTTTCACCCTGCAAAACTAACACACCTCCTTGAATACTTGTCCAGTCTTGCAACAAGTCTTTGTTGCCCGTCATGTGCCTAGAACAGCCATTGTCTACAACCCATTTGTTGTTCACAGCTCTAGCTGACTATTCCTACACAAGAATAAGAAACTTAATTAGACGGGGGACATTGTATTTGTCCTGGTATTCTGACAGAAAGGACTACTGGTAGCAAAGAAACGTCTTTGAGGCCTGTTAAAATTGAATTTATTTCTTAACCGATTAAACAAAGAATTTTGTGAATATGTGAAAAATATAGGTTGGTTCCTTTGAAAACGGGGATCGAACCCTCATCTTTGGTTAAGATTATCCTTGAAATTTTGCCTAGAATTCATGCTTTGTTTGTTAGTTTGCAGCCTCTATAAAATCTTCATTTTCCCTTCCATCTGTTTTCCTTTCTTTAAGGGACAGATGCTTGCAACATGACCCTTAAGGTGACATTTAAAGCATGATCTATTCCCTAACAGGTCAGCTTTTACAGACTGACTCACCTCACTTGATTTAATTTTTGAGGATGATGAGGCTGGAATCATGTCGGTTTGTTTAACATAAGGAGGTACGACGGATTTAACTCAATTTTGTGTTTTATAAATTCCACATTCGACTCCTTAGACAATGATCCTACCTCGCCATCCATCATATTTCCTTTCACAAACTTGATTGGTGTGAAAGTGTTGAATTTTGTTTGACCTTTGATTTGTCTAGCATGTTAGGCGAAGTTACTTAACTCCGCCTGATCTGTTCCAGCAAAGTTATTTAACTATAAGTTCACCTGATCGGGGACGACGAACATAGGTATTTCGCTACACCTGATGCGTTGTTCAAAATTTTAACATCTGCTGGATTGGGATAAGGACAAAGCTGATCAATGTTAAGCTCCTCAACAAGTTTATTTGTATAATTATTATTATAAGGAGGAGGAACTTCCGTGTAACCAAGTCCCTCCTTATATGTTGAAGACCTTAAGGAGCTCAAAGCATGATCTAAGACAATAGAAGAGTTTGTAAATTGCTCAAGTTTCCTATTTAACTCTACTACTTTAACTTGGTAGTCAGCAATTTCCTTATCTTGTGAAGAGATAATCTTAGTCTTTTCTTGAACCACTTCACAAGAGAGATCAATTACTTGGACTTTTTGTGTTGCTTTTAGTCCTCTAATGTCATTTTCATAACTTTTAATTGTTTTGAAAAATTGTGACAAAACCAGGTATACCTTAGCTATTACGTATTGAGTAAACGATTAACCGAATGATACTGATTATGACTTGGATATATTGGGGGGGCATGTATAAGTGATATATGTATATTAGTAACTAACATATCAATATTATAGCCCTGGTATATAGAAAACCAGTTAAATGGAAAGATTTTCAGTTAACAGTACGCTATGATATTAAACGCAAACACTAGTACCAAAACAAGCATTGTATCATTCGTCAAGCCAAAAAAAACTTATGAAACAATTACTTGAGATGTTTAAAGCAACCTGTGAAAATATTTTGGATTTTTACAACAAGATAGTACGTTTTCTTTAACTTGCAAAATTAAGCCAAAAAACACTTATTTTTGCGTTGTTTATCGCACATGAACTATTTTTTTAGCCAAAAAAACCAAACCCGAACTTAAAATGGACCTGAAATTTATCGTTTATGAACGGAAATTGAGAAAAGGAAGAAGAAGAAAGGCCAAGCCCCCCCTGGATTGCGATCGGAACAAGGGGACCCCACCCTCTTGTTTTCTTTCATTTTAACCTTTTTTTATACCAACTCACTGTTATTCATATCAAAATATCTCTGGTCCAGAATTTTCTCCATCTTTTTCAGCCAAGAACAAGAGGTAAGAACTTGATTTGAATTAGTTTTAACATGTTTTTAATCAAAAGATTATGGTTTGATTAAGAAAAATGATTTTTAACCATGAAAAGCCCTTCAAAATGGAGCAAAAACAGTTTTTGATGCTAAACATGTGTATTCATCTGAATCATGAGCTTCTTTGATGAAAAACACGGATTAGAATGTTTAAATCACGTTTTTACGGATTAAAAACTCGATTTGAAACCCAAACCGAAACCATATGTTACAAGGTTTGATTATTGATGTTACATGCTTGGTTTTGTTGTACATGAAATATAGATATACTATCTATTTATCTATCTATTTAAGAACCCATAAATGCAAGAAAAGGGCATGAACAAACTAAAAACGCAAAGGTAATGGGGCTGTTTGAGTCTAGATAGTGACGTGTTTATTGTTAGACCATGAAAATTTTCAAGGACATCAATATCTATATGAATGAGTCCCTGTTTAACTTTTAGAATATTTCGATACTTTGAGAATATTTGGCGATTTTATTACTATTTATTGAGGTTTAGTTGTGAAAAACAGCTTGAAAATTTCCGAGATTTTGTGGAGAACTCATGTAAACCATTATAAGATCACACATAAATTTTGGGGTCAATTGGAGAACCCCAGCTATAGTTTTTGAATTCTTGTGATCGAGTTTTAACGATCGTTTATTGTTCAAAAAGGTATTTTAGCTAAATATTTTGGTTCTGAAAATTTTACAGGGATTTTCTGAAGTTAGTTTGACCACTTGGAAAAATAATCGGATTTTTCGGGTATTGTTTGGTATAAACGGGCGAATTATCGATTAAAAATAATTTATAAAATTAATTTTTATAAATCAATAAATAAGTTAATAATTTCAAAAATACTTTTATAAAAATATACATTTACTATTTATCAAGTGTATAAATTTTCATAATTTAAACATGCCCGGATAAGGAATTGTGTTAATTTGAAAGTCTAACAAATATAAATTTATGATAAAACCAGCAATATTTTGTATAACGAACCTGCTAGGATATCAAAGCAACAAGAGTGATTAAATGTCATAGTTTCGGATAAATTTAGTAAAATCGAACCTTTTGAAACGAATATGGACAATTCGGGGGAACTGTGTGCCTTTTTTTTAACCCAGTCTTTATAAAACGGAAGCAAGCCCTGTAGCAAATCCGGACACCCAAACCCTAATTTCTCTTTATCATTTGAGTTATTTTATCAAACAACATGCTTACTCAAGTTTGTGTGATCTTATCTGTTTTCGAAACGCTTAAACAAACAACTTGGCAGAACATGTAAAATGGTGAAACTGAGCCAAAACCGATTTTGAACATTAGACTTTGTACAATGTCACAATCTGAGACTACTGACATGTTCTGGAAGAAACAGTTATAACCAGACTTGATATATATAACTCAATTCAGTCTGGAGGTTATACTAGCATTAACGATATGAACTGATTTTAGCAATTGGATTATAAACAAGAAGCGTTAGTTGTATATGCCTATCATACTGATTGTATCGTTATAAGGTGAGTTTCATGATCCCTCTTTTTAAACTGTTTTACGAACAACTAATGATACAAACATCAATTGTTCTCTATTGCGATGTTTTGGCAAAATGCTGCTCCAAACATCTGACCTTACAAACTACTGATATAAACGAATACACAACAGCTGATCAAACTATTGAAGATCCAAACAAACTGAAGTCTAACAACTAATGGAACAAGCATCAGTTGTTTCAACAAATATCAGTAGTTAGCATAGCATTCTCTTTAGTCAGTTGTTTGTAATTAGTTTATTAATAGTTTGTAATTGTTTTGTTAGATGTCGCTTTCATCTTTTGCTCATCAGTAGTTTAACACATGTATATAATGAAAAAGATAGTCTCTTCTTCATTAACACTTTACACACATCACAATACTTACCTGATCAGAGTACTATTGTACTAGAAAATCAGAGTGAATGATGAGTTAAGGTTGAGGGGGTGCAATAGATTGTAATCTTTTGATTATAGTTAATACATAATTTTCTTCCATATGAAACCTGTTATTTAGCTCAAATTGATTGTGAGTTGTGTTCATTAGCTTAGATTGAGATCTTGAATTCTAACAAACTCGATATATTAATCCATTATCGTACAATAGGCACGTGACACCCTTAACCCTTGATTTCAATAACACGCTAACTGTAAAATCATAACTACGTGATCTGTTCATCGTCCATCGCCTATGCCATCCTGTCAAAGTCCACCGTCCCCCGTCGCATCCATCGTCTACCGTCGTGAGCACCGTCCTCTTCTGCCACAACTATTGATCGTTGTTCACAGAGCAGTTGATCAATTTTCAAGTTGAAATTGAAATTGAAATTTGTGAACCTAATTGATCAATTAACCTTGAAATTGATCCAATTAATTATCAATTTGAAGCTTTAATCGATCAATTTTGAGTTTTGAGTGATGGGTTTTAACCTTGAATGTATCATGATTTAAGCCTGAATGTTTTAGATTTTAAGCCTGAACATTTAGATTTTGGAATTTGGCTTGAACGTTCTGTATTTATAACATTGAATGTGTTTCATGTACGTAATGCACGTTTAGCTATTATTGTACGCTAACTTAACCCTACATACATACATACATACATACATACATACACACATACATATGTATGTGTGTGTTTGAGAGAGACAAAGAGAGTGTAAAGCATAGCATGGCTCCACCAGGGGCGGACCTAGTTGTTTACTAGGGGTAGCCTCTGCAATTTCTCAACTTTTCGCTAGTAGTGCAAAAAATTATATTTTTGGTAGGTTTTCGTATTTCGCTATCTTTAAAAAAAATATAACGTTAGCCATATTTGTTTAAAGCTCAACCAAGTTAAAAGTTCAACCTAATTAAAGCCCAACCAAAGTTTACATCCTAAACCAATTAAAACTCATTAACCCTTTTCAAAAATTATACTCATTGTTTTGAAAATGGAAACCAGACGGACATCGAAAAGCGTTGCACCAGACACCACCACTCGAAATCATTTTGAGGTTGAAGTTTTTAATATGGTTTTGGATATGCAACTGTTGAAAGATGTTTCTCTAAAATGAAGCTTATCCAGATGGATTTGTGCAACCGAATGGGTGATGAGTATTTGAAAAATACTTTAATTTGCGCAATCAAAAGAGAAACGTTTGATAAAGTAAAAAAGAGGATGTAATGGCTCGATTTCGAGCTTTGAAAAAACGAATATGAGAAATCTACACCCAACGTGTTTAAATTTATTTATTATTGTGTTTCTATTT
Organism: Bidens hawaiensis; assembly: GCF_021521415.1. NCBI lineage: Eukaryota > Viridiplantae > Streptophyta > Magnoliopsida > Asterales > Asteraceae > Bidens > Bidens hawaiensis. The sequence continues at coordinate 14,947 of NW_027494943.1, forward strand.
TTGTTTCATTTACATTGTGTGAAATATGGTAATTGTTTTAACGGTATCCCTGAAATTGATGTCTAGATCCGCCACTGGGCCCCATCACACGTCGCCAACATCGCCTTTGTCTGGATACAGTCCCACCTCCTTACTGCTCGCTATATAGCCCCACGGTGGTGTTCCTCGCCTTTGTCTGGAACGTTCAAGCTTTAATCGATCAATTTTGAGTTTTGAGTGATGGGTTTTAACCTTGAATGTATCATGATTTAAGCCTGAATGTTTTAGATTTTAAGCCTGAACATTTTAGATTTTGGAATTTGGCTTGAACGTTCTGTATTTATAACATTGAATGTGTTTCATGTACGTAATGCACGTTTAGCTATTATTGTACGCTAACTTAACCCTACATACATACATACATACATACATACATACATACATACATACACACATACATATGTATGTGTGTGTTTGAGAGAGACAAAGAGAGTGTAAAGCATAGCATGGCTCCACCAGGGGCGGACCTAGTTGTTTACTAGGGGTAGCCTCTGCAATTTCTCAACTTTTCGCTAGTAGTGCAAAAAATTATATTTTTGGTAGGTTTTCGTATTTCGCTATCTTTAAAAAAAATATAACGTTAGCCATATTTGTTTAAAGCTCAACCAAGTTAAAAGTTCAACCTAATTAAAGCCCAACCAAAGTTTACATCCTAAACCAATTAAAACTCATTAACCCTTTTCAAAAATTATACTCATTGTTTTGAAAATGGAAACCAGACGGACATCGAAAAGCGTTGCACCAGACACCACCACTCGAAATCATTTTGAGGTTGAAGTTTTTAATATGGTTTTGGATATGCAACTGTTGAAAGATGTTTCTCTAAAATGAAGCTTATCCAGATGGATTTGTGCAACCGAATGGGTGATGAGTATTTGAAAAATACTTTAATTTGCGCAATCAAAAGAGAAACGTTTGATAAAGTAAAAAAGAGGATGTAATGGCTCGATTTCGAGCTTTGAAAAAACGAATATGAGAAATCTACACCCAACGTGTTTAAATTTATTTATTATTGTGTTTCTATTTTTGTTTCATTTACATTGTGTGAAATATGGTAATTGTTTTAACGGTATCCCTGAAATTGATGTCTAGATCCGCCACTGGGCCCCATCACACGTCGCCAACATCGCCTTTGTCTGGATACAGTCCCACCTCCTTACTGCTCGCTATATAGCCCCACGGTGGTGTTCCTCGCCTATAATGCCCCCCCCCCCCCCCTTTTAAAACCTCTATACAACCCACAACAGCTAGTCTAAGAGTAGGTAAATAATGGTGCAAGCAAGATCGCAAAGCCTAAAACATTATAGATTATTATATTAATTAAAGAAGATAAGAGAATATAATAATTACTAGTGATGTTTTTGCATGTGTTTGCCATAAATTCTTTGTCTACATATTAAATATTCATTAATCTAGAATGTTAACATCTTGCTAGAAAGTTTTAGTAACACCAAAAAGATAATTTGAAATTGACTAAAGCGAACAAATTTATACAGGAAGGTGATTTGTAATTTAATAAACAAGCAAACCTTGTGTGATATGGTATGATGCTTGATAATTCTCTCTTCTTTACAGTGTTGTGAAAATCAGCCTAGGCGGCTGATTATTAGCGCCTAGGCATTAGGTGGACCTCAGACGTCTTGATTTTAGTTTATCGGATGCTCTAGGTGTTAGTTGGTTAAAATATGTCATAGTCAGATAAAATCGGTCCAGATCACCTAACTCGTTGTCGATTATAATCAGTTTTAATTAGTCGGATAAAATCGGTCCTAGTAGGTCAAAATCGGTCATGGGAGGATAAAATCGGTCCAACTCGCCCAACTCATCCCAATATGTCTAGAACCTTTTCAGTGAAATTCGACCCGACAAAAATCGTCCAAAATACACTTTTGAACCTAGATGCCTAAACCAAAAGCTTTTAAGAACCTGATTTGCCAAGGTTAAATCCATTATATTCATACTGATGTGTGTATAACTACATATATATATATATATATATATATATATATATATAACTACATATATATATATATATAAATGAAAAATTACATATAAAAATTGCAATCCGTTTAATTCCGATTAATCATGATTAAAGTTATGCAGTGCCCGACACCCCCCTCCGACTAGCGCCTAACGAATTCTGCAACACTGCTCCTTTATCATCAAATATCCATTGCTCGACTAGCACTTAGTGACTTCTAAACACTGCTCCTTTATCATAAAATAGATGATAAAATAGCCATCATCTGAGTGCACTAGGGGCGTTTGCGGTCACCATCTTGCGGCTATCACTACCCTAGCGGCTATACCACCGCCACTCTTCTGGATAGGCCATACGGGTAGTATCACATCGAATGATTATTCATAGCACATCACACTAATTAAAGTTTAATGTCTAATAATACCAATTTCATAAATGTCAAACACAACATATAGTTTAAGCATGAAACAAATATAACAAAAAATGAATATAGTCTTTATTAATTATCTAGGTCCATAACGATGTTCTAGGTGTAGCAATGCATCTTGAAATGTTCATCAAACTTTATTACCTATAGCATGTATAAAAATGAAGTTGAACTAAAGTTGGTAAGTCAATATATATTAAAATATTTCTGATATAAAAATATGCAATTCATATGTCATTGGCATAAATCCAAGCAAATATGAATAAACAAAACGTGTATGATCAAAAATTGTTTACTTATGTCCTTAACCCGAAGGTTAAGCTAAAATAAGTTTCAATCATTCAAATGCCTCAAACATGGTCAAAGATGAACGGGCGCCACTCAATAGATCACTATTGTTACCATAGGCCTGTAGTTGTTAATGATCACACTTGAAATTGATATTAATATTAACATTGACATATTAACACATAGAATAACCATATAACATGAAACTGACACTCAAGACATGTATTTGAATTTACATAGCGCGTTGAAATATAACTTGAAAGTAATATGGTATACATGCTACACCCCAAATACGTAAAAAGCAGTACGAATACTTAAATGTTTTTTGTAGAAAACTAGAAGGGGGGGGGGGGGGGTAAATAGTTTTTCTTTTTAATCCGATTTAATGAGATAATGAGTTTGTTAAAATCTTTTTGCAACTTGTAACAATAAACATAAATAAGTAAAGAGTTAAGGGTTATAGATAACACAACCGGATTTATAGAGATTCAAGTGAATGTTAACTAATTTACTCTACGTCCTCTTTCCGATCCTTAATCGTGTGTTTTCTTCGCTAGTCGTCTTCCTAAATGGTAGGGATCACCAATACAAAAGTCTCACTTTTTAAAGGAAGTGATCACCTTCTTCACTAAGTACGCCAAGTACTTAGCTTTACAATTTCTTCTAATCTCACTATGTCAAGGTAGTGATCGGTCTTCACCTAACAACTAATTAACTCTATATCAGGATAGAGTTTCCAACCCAATACAAAACAATACTATGTCAAGATAGTGTGTTCGCCTCTTAAATCACCTAATGATGATTCCTCACTTGTCAATACACTATAATAGCCTCTAGTGTTGGCCCCTCAAGATACAAGTTAGATGGTAGCTTAGAAAATCTCTTCTTTTTTCTCTGCACTTTTAATCTCTTCTCTAAATAATTGAAGCTTGATTAAACTTGAACAATGGAAGAGATTTGCCTTGAAGTGTGTATATAAATATTGTAGAGCAAAGGGGTGAAAACTTAGTTTGAATAAGTCTTCTATTTTTAGCCAAGTACGTGAGAGAGAAGGCTTTTAAACTGATATCCCGACGATCGCTTCCATCGACCGTGGATGCCCAGACAACGTCACATTGGGTTTACAATATGAATGTTGTGTGTGGTCATTCTCTTGATGTTTGGCTTATTATGTTAACTAACACATGTGAGAACATGTCCCAATCACTTCTCACTTCTCCATACAACACAACCCTAATATTTCACCCAATTGATTAAACATAATTCATAATCTTCATCCAAAGCTTTAAATCGTTCCCCATTTGAGTTTGACTTGCCCTTTTGGTAGATTTGGTTGTTCAATGAACGAAGGCAATGAAAGCCTACCAAGAGTGGAATAAATCCTTTAAATATTTGAAATTAAAATATTTTATATATTTAAACAATTATGGTTATGTTTATATAATTTTGTAAAATTATCATAAGTTTATAAAAACTAACAAAATATCTTAACTAAGTTGGTAATTAGTCTTCAATGAATTAGTCTAGTGATTTCTTCATCTTCATGTTGTTATAGAAATCTTGACTTTAACCTTGTAGACATAAACTTGATAATCTTGATCTTGGATAAGTGCTGTCTTGATTAAGTTTTGTGTTGCTTAATTGTGACTAAACGTGATCAATCAAGTGTTAAGGGACATGTGTGTGACATATAGTTATCAATGATGAACTAGAACTATTTTATGTCACACTGTCTTAATTAAGTCATTATCAAAACATTAAGGTTGATTAACGTTTAAGCAATTGTTTTCCCAACAGTTTTGATGATAACCAATATGATCTAGCACAAATTGTAGCGGTTTGAATAATAGAATAAAGGAATATTGGTTTTAAATAATCCCAACTATGGCCTATTGGTAAATATCAATCCCAACTTTACACTTGCCTGCTGACCGTCCCAGCTATTGATGTATTTGTTTTTAATGGGCCGCGACTAACGGATGTTAACTCCGTTAGTGATTTGCTGACGTGGATTTTCTTCTTCGGCCGCATCATGCCGGAAACCTGCAACTCGCCTCCATTCTCCCTAATATCGTCACACCGTCTCCCTCCCTCTTCAAAAGACATCGGAAATTAGAAAATGAAGTAGATTTCATCTTCTTTCATGGCCAATCCCTGAATACCAAACCCGATTTTATTTTCAAAAATTTGAAATCAATGTTACACGATTACAAAATAAGCATAGGGTTTTTGTTAAGGGAATAAAAACGAGTCGAATGATGTGTCAATTACCTCGAATGGTGCACGATTAATAATGGTGGACTTCGACAGAGACAACAACGGCGGTACATCGGTTAGGTTTCGAATGAGGGGAAAGATAGAGAGAGATGGTGAAACGATATTAGGGAGAATGGATGCGAGTTTGCATGTTTCCGGCGTGATGCGGCCGGAGAAGAAGGTCCACGTCAGCAAATCACTAAAGGAGTTAACATCCGTTATTCGCGGCCCGTTAAAAACAAATACATCAATAGTTGGGATGGTCAGCAGGTAAGTGTAAAGTTGGGACTGATATTTACCAATAGGCCATAGTTGGGATTATTTAAAACCAATATTCCAAGAATAAAATATGAATCTGAATGGCTTGGAGTTTCTAAGTTCATATACTTTTAAGGCGCGTTCGTTTCACAGAATTCGTGGGAATTCAAAGGAATTGGAATTAAAATCCCATGACATGGCGTGTTCGTTTCGTTGGAAGTTGTAACACCCCGGATAAATCGAAAACGCCCGAGTGTGACGTACAGATTGTTCAAAACACATGTGCCCTATTAAGTGACAATATTATCATTAATTAATTTACAAGTCAAGTACACAAGTTTATAACAAGAAATACAAGGAAAATAAATACAACTAAACCAATTTGTCTATTATTATTGTAGCCTAAGTCTAGTGTCTTCTCCGTGTGCCATCTTCTACTAAAAGTATCTGTAGCATATGCATAAAATAATGTCAACTAACTAAATAGTTGGTGAGTTCCCACAGTTTGATATAAATACGTAAAAACAATACAATTCCATGAACAAGTGTAATCGAGCAAGTAAAGTTCTTTCCAGTTGGTAACAATCAACGTACTCGGATAATCGCGCAAGTAAGGTCCTTTCCAGTTGGTAACAACCAACGTACTCAGATAATGAGGCCCTTTCCACTCATAACAAAATGGCTCTGAGTGCAAATGGGGGCGTATGATCATACTTATTGAGACAACCATGAGCAGGTAATCAAGTATACACACAAGTCCATAAAACAATTCTAGGATTTTTCGGATAGTTCGGATATCCTAATTATCTGAAATATTAAACTTAATAATTATTTCTATATTATAAGATTTATAACTTTTGAAACCCTAATTGCTTCACAAACTTAATGCCTTTCACCTCCTCCCTTTCTTTCACCTCCAGCCTCCTCACATCTGACTTATTCGGAAACCGTTCTCTTCACATCTAATGACCGATAGTGGTGGTTGTTCGGTGGTGGTTAGACTCCATTGGTGGTGGTCCAATCCTCGCTCCTCAGTACTCACATCCGAGTATTCGACGATGGTGGTCCTGCGTTCGTTGACGGTGATGCCTGGTGGTCAATAAAGTCGTCATCATCATCATCGTACTCAGTATATCCCACCAATAGCAAAGCTATGGTAGGGTCTGAGGAGGGTAAGATGTTGATAGCCTTACCTCTACCCCGTAGGAATAGAGAGACTGCTTCCGGTGAGACCCCCGACTCGATAGTAGTTTGCACACCGGCCGATTGGTGCATGTACCCTTGTCTTTCGGCTATCAACGCCACCACATGATGCCTGTTAACCTTCCACCACTTTTAATATTATTTTCACGAGATTAGTAAAATAACATCAAAATTAGTGCAATTTAACTTTTGCCCACCCAAGGGTTTACACATATATACATTATATGCGCGCACCGCAAGTAGAGCACCCTGGTGGTCAATAAAGTATTTGTTGCCAATTGTTAATTGAAATTATACTTGTTACATACTTGCATTTGTGAAGGGAAAAGTTGCAGGATCCTTATTGGAATAAGATTTGTTATTTGACATGAATTTTTTACAGATTCATTGTGAATTGAATTTAGATTTTATTTTTTTTAATTTTTCCATATTTTCGAATATCTGTTTTATTATCTGAACAGATATCTGAAATTTGGATATCCGAAATTTCGGATACGAATTTGGATAGTAAAATTGACTATCCGAAATTTTCGGATATCCGAAACTCCGGATATCCAACTTTGAACACCCCTAGTCCCTAGGCCTTGTTTAACCACGATTAAAGCATGAAATAACTAAAATAATGAAATGTAATTTGTATAAAACCTATATATGACTTCCATTAGACTTGAATTATGAAAACCATAGATAATAAAAAAAAATTCCAACCTGAATTGCATTAAATAACAAATGAATCAGGTTTACAAATATGAATATATAATGGACGTTACAGCATTCTGTACTTCAGGGAATATCGTCCCGAAATTCAATTGGAGAAAAATTATTGAAAAAGTTTGTGAATTTTTGGATAAAGTTGAAATAAAATGGTTATGATTTATATTGTTGAGTTTTTTTTTTTTTGGAGGGGGGGAGGGGTTACAAGTGGTTAGAGTAATGGCTAAGAATGATTCGAAAAATGTTAGATATCGGGTGATAACCACACTCACATGGAATTGATGCGTGTCAAAGGATTAAGGGTGAAATATAAAACACCGACCTTAGGCAGATTATACATCAGTGTGGTACGTTGATTGCTCATAGCTCGTAGACACAATTAATTGTGACAATAATATTTAATTTATTTCATCAAATCACAAGTACACAATTTTCATAAAATTAAACAACAATACATTGATATAGACAAACAATATTCATTAATAATATCCTAAAATTCCAATTATGTCTTTTCTCGATCCTCAAATCAATTTTCTACCTGCAGCACGTTTAAAATAATATGTTTTGTCAACTATAAATTTGGTGGGAGTTCATAAGCTTTTTGTATATGTATATAATATGAAAATAGAAATTCACGTGTCATGATCTAGTGCCTCAATCATAAAGTAAAGACAAAAAAATATATGATATTCCCGTTCTTTTTAACACAAGCAAAATTTACTAAGGAACCCCCGTTCGCATTGAAACAAGGTCAACCTACTAAGATTAATAGATGAGAACCACCATGCGCTCTAACATAAGTTGAAGAATTAGGCGGCATAGGTGCGTCCCGTCGGACCCCCACTATGAAATCGTGTTTGCGTATGTGTCACTTCCACCAACAAAATCAATAAACAACTTGCATGTAATCACATAATTCACAAGCAATATGATATGAAACAAAAAACATACAAGACACATGTGAATTTTGTTTATAAACATGAATAAAAATAAAAATTTGTAACGTGCTACACCCAAAAATGTAAAAATATAGAAGAAGAGGTTATGAAAACTCACTTGTTGAGTTAGACAAGATTCTGTTCAAAGGGTATGACCCGACCCTTTTACCTAAAACCCGACCTAAACCCTTTACCCTTTAAGGAAGAAACATGGACTCGAGACCCTGCCCTCTAAACAATAAAAAGGTCGGGTATAAATAAGGGTTTCAAGGATCCAACCCTTTACCCTTTAAAGATAGTAATCACATCTCCTTTTCAGTATCTTCTAGTTGTATATCTTATACGTAACTTTAATATATGAATCCTATAACAAATATACTTTCATTTAATAAAATAGTAAAGTCGAAATTTTAATGCTTATCAACTATTTGAACTGATGCAAATAATATTCACATTCACAAATTATATGTACGGAAAAATTCAGTGATTTCCATATATCTGTTTCTGTATTTTGACTGTCACACCCCGAATTAGGGCCTAGGCGTGTGACCCATAGTTTGTACATGTTTTATAAATATATCAGGGTTGTAGGTTATTTAGCGGAAGACGTTGTTATAATAAAAATTAATTTATTTTGAAAAATAAATATCCAAGTGTTTGATTTACAAACCTTGTTTGATCATGTTTGCATTATTAAAACAGAGCCATATCCATATAGCGAGCATCTATTCTATGGGTGACTCTAATTCTTTGTTATCTGTGCTATACCTGCTTACCTGTAATGTGGGGAAAATGCGTCAGCGATAAGCTGGTGAATCGTTGACTCTAAAACATTTATTAAATCTTTGACTGACAAGATAGTTTTCTTGAACACACTAAACAGAAACGTCTTTATTTCTGGGACTTGTGCCACTTGCCATTCACACACAATTAGGCCAGGTTCTCCGGGAACTGATGCCCATTGGAGAACTTTGGTTATGACTGCTAGCCTACGACCACGTAGCCTTGCTTGATAAGCTAGACAGATATGTTTGGATCCAGACACATGTATACTCGTTCTGAGTTGCTTTTATTTTCTATCTTATAATTTAGGGATCACGAAATCCCTTAAATTTAGAGATCACGTAATCTCATATGACATTTGACTGACTTGTTAAGACAAGTAACTCGTTTATCTTAATGACTGGCTATAAAATGTTTAACATTTTCACATGTGATTGTCTTTTTTGAATGATGTGGTGATCTCGTTTGAAAACCTTTGTGAATGAATGATGATTGACCTATAATAAAATAGGTTTATATAAATACCCGGATCGTCTCTTGATTCAGTTTACAGATCTTTAGTCTGGTTTTGATAGCTATAAACCTTGACTGATTATTTGCTTGAATAAAATATTTAGACCTGTAGTCTTTCTGTTTATTTACCAATCATGTGCTGAGTTTCTTCTTCATGAAGAAACATTTATTGATAAGTTTCTTCTTTAAGAAGAAACCTCAATTTACTATAACCCTTGTATGTAAAATCTTACATTTCTAGGTCATGAGAAACATAAATTTTAACTATATCATTTGCATATAAACTTTTATGTTTCTTAATTGTGAAGAAACTATTATATCATCTTTGTATATAAAAGCTTGTGTTTTTTAATTATGAAGAAACAATATTTTAGCTATAACTTTGTATGCAAACATAATTATGATCAAGGTTTGGGCTATACCTCCGACTATGGTCTATGCCATATAAAACAATAATAAAATGATACTTAAGCAGAACCCCTACCTTACGCGGGAATTCGGAGTTTATATGCCTAAGCTTGTACGGGCAGCATTTCTACTTTATATTGCGTACTAAGGCTTAAACTGTCAGAACTTTGGGGCTTGATACATACTACTAGAACCGGCACGTAAATAAGGCTAAATGTGTTTCGGTTTGTGAAATAAAAATGCTATGAACCCTCTTATTTATAGATGATTTTATGTCCCTTCGTGTAGCGTGAAGGACAAAGACTATGGCCGTTCGCGCTACGTGAACCACCTTATTATTTGTTGAGTCACCAGCGGGTTTGCCACGTTGCACCACGTGCTGCCACATGTCCACACGTGTCACACATGCGAGATTGTTACTTCGCGTAGCGCAAAGTGAGGATAGATGAGTTCTTTGCGTAGCGCGAAGCAGTTCAGATTTGGATTATGTATTTTGTCTTTCGCGTAGCGCAAAGACTTTAAACCTGATCCGTTCGCATAGCGCAAAGGATCAATATTCAGATTTTCATTTTTAATCCTTATACTCTCCAAAAATACTAAATCGACTCTCATGCGACGATGCGAGTATGCGAAGTGCAAAGTGCGCCATCAAACCGCCATATTGTGTCCATCCCCCGAGCCCATGCCCGAGCCTGTGCGTGTCGGGTGCTTTGCACCCTCCGCTAGGACCACTGGATGGATCTTGGCATACAAGAATATTACTATGAAAATTTTTTTATCTTATAAAGAGCTTCTAAGTTTTACAATATTCCAATGTGGGAGGAAATATCTCTTTCTAATTTATTCTCATGTGGAATACTTCCACTTTCTTCTTTCTTTCCATGTAGGATGGACTTTCTTATTTACTTAACATGAGATGCTTTTATTTTTCTCATCTCATTTTTTCCATTAGTTACCTTGAGAATATATATATATATATATATATATATATATATATATATATATATATATATATATATATATATATATATATATTTCATCTTTATTAACTTGTCAAATTTGGACCGCAATTTTGGGGATGTTACATTGACCCTTTATTTTATGTTTCTCTAGTTGGGAAATTTCGGATGAATCATATATGAAATACAAATCTCTACTAAATTTCAGATAAATTGCGAATCTGATATATATCTAGAAACTAGTAAACGGGTCAAAGGTTTGAATAATGGTCGAACCCTTGAAACCCTTTACCGCTTTAAGGTGAAACTTAAAGACCCTTAACCCGACCCATATTATACACCCGAGTCTAATTAAGGGTTTTGCGAGTCAGGTAATCGGGTTTCAAGGGTCCGACCCCTATCTTGCTCACCCCTAGTTAGACAAGTAAAGTGCGAAAACGAGCGCTTAAGCGAGTGAACCGATCGAGTTTAGTTCGGTACGCGATCCTATAAATCATAAAATATTTCTAGGCTCGTTAAGATGCACAAGAAGGATAAGGAAACAAGTAGAAATACATGAGATTCAGTTGTATGTTTGGAGTTTTAAAGACTTTTGAGAACATATGTGTATATATATATATATATAGTTTATAAATGGATTTTTTTAGTCTTTTCATTGTAAAATAGGTTAATTTGAATTGTTTTCAGAAAAATAGTGTTATAATAATGCTTAATATTGTTAATAGGTCGGCTCGTTTCGAGTAAATCTGAAACATGTCTAATAAACATGAAAACGAGTTTTAAGCGAGTGGTTCGTGTTCATTCGGACACAGTTTTGACTTATGCCAAATTTGGTTCCGACATGACAAAATAATATTTTAGAATTTATGAGATGGAATAATCATCATGTTATAAAAGTAAAGTATGAAAATTTCCAAAACTTTAATAGAAGGGTCGCATAAGCGAGCCAAATTCGTTTTTGATAAACTAACACTTTTGTTAAATTATTTTTAACATAGTATCAAGTTCTAAACGTTGTGAACATGCAGAAATTCAACAACTGATTACCTGAGGAAGAAAACAAGATAATAAAAAAACTTGAACACTTGGTCGGCTTGACATTGGAAAGTTAAACTATGCAAGAACTTTTCAAATTGCAAGAATATCGAAGGAATTTCGTGAACTGCGGTATGGAAAAGTTGTATGAAGGAAAATGGAAGCCTATTTATAGATAAATATGGTTAGCAGAGTTTGCAACAGATTTAAAGTAATTCAAAAGTATTAATGGGCTCTTTAAGCCTTTGAATTGGCCATTAACTCAATCAATTGAATTAAAAAAAACAAGGTTTGAATGCTTGAACATGTTTATTATTAAATAAAATAAGTTGACTAGCATTTGAAATCGTTTGAATAGGTGTTAAAACAAGTTAATGGAAAGTTAAACAACAAAAACGTAACTACAAGCTTAGCCACGAGCTGCGGAGAGCCGAGGCTTAAATCTCGTGATGCCTCAGGTCATTTTGGTCCCGACAGACTTCTGGATTCCATCGCGGTCACGAGGTCCAGAGGGGCATCTTCAGCAACGCGTGGAGTATAGAAAAAAAAAAGACAGATTTTGAGATGTGGCAGAGTTGACCCATGGACTTGATTTAAATGTGATAAAGGCTTGAAATACATGAATGGAATTCGCGATTAAGTTTATAGCATCATAAATCACCAAACATCAACATAAACAATAATAATAGCATAATGAAAATGAATAATCCAACTTTATTAATAAAGATGGAGATCCGAATTACAAAATAAAAATTTTAAAACGGGTCTGATTTCGAGTTTAAAAGTTGACGAACGTCACATGAAAAGTAGTAGTAGATTGAATTTCCTAATAGGTTTGGAGAAGTAAGAGATTTAACAATGCATAGTTTGGAATCCAAAGATGAAAACTTCAATTTAAATTTAGTTGTTTGGGATAACCAATGGTCAATGCTCAGAAATAACACACAGCTTCATGTGACATGGATAATGCTACATCTGATGACATAATAGGAACACTTATCTATAGAAAATACTAGCGGCGTATCTACCATGCCCTTATTACATCACATATATTTTGTCATCCAAAATCACCATAGATTTTGTATTATTGACTCACAACCGTTCTTAGTGTGATTTCCATGTGTAGACCTTTATAATTGCATACCCTTATTACAAGGGTCATCGCATGATCCACATAGTTCTTCCCATTCTGTGTGTGTGGGTCAAAAGGCCAAAAGTTTGTAGATCATGAATGTTGTTTCACATAAGTACGATTCGTAGGTTTAATGTCAAACGAGCCCTTTCGAGTTGATCAGGATTAGGTCAGCTCTAGGTTGTTGAGTAAGGATATACAAATATGAATACCGAATAATAATAACCAATTTTACGAATTCAAATAGTTTAAAGAATCATGTTTCGAAAATTATATTTTAATTAATTATCCGTGTAATATACGTACCTCGAGCTATTATATATATATATATATAGATAAAGATCAAATGTTGGTGTCACAACTTCTCTTTAGAAATCATTGTTTTAGTATTTATGATTTTAGTTTTGTTAGTGAATCCAACGTGTTAGTGATGGTTTGTTGGTTGAAGGGTGTTTTGCTTTAAGCTTGCTAGGGTTCGAATCTTTGAGTGTTCATATGCATCAATTTTTTTTGTCATCTTTTAGTTTGTTTTAGTTTTGGGGGTCTATGACATCATTTTTTTTAAAGGGGTCAATTTAGATTTTTTTTATAAAGGCTTTTTTTAAGTATGGTAATTTAAGGAAATTGAGTTTTAGTTTAGTTTCGGTATCCTAACGAATTTAAGCGACACTAATTAAAATGCAACGCCTCGTCGTCGCAACACTCGTGTTGTTGTTTATTTAGTTTCGGTACCGTAGCAAACCTAGCCAATCGAAATTATTTTTTGTGTCTACTTCTGGTACGATAACGAACCTAATCGTTACCAACCGAATGTATGTCCACTTGCCGCTGCAACGCCCTTGCTTGTTTTGTTTTTTGTTTTTTTTGTTTTTGTTTTAAATATGTCAATTTTTCGAAATTATTTTTTGGGTTTAGTTCCAGTGCTGTGGCGAACCTATAGATACCGACCGAATTTCGTCACAACGTCTGTAATTTGCCAACCGAATAAATGTCGTTTTACTTATATTATTTTTTGTATCATAAACTAGACGTTTACTAATATCTTTTTCTATCAGATTCCGACTGTATATGTGCCGCTTTTATCATAAATTGTACGTGTGCTGACACTATTTTGGGCGTTAAAATATAATTTTTTGATTTAGTGTAGGTGTCGTAACGAACTAACCGATACCGACTGAATTCGCGTCAAGTCGCCGTCACAACACGCGGGTTTCAAACCTAGTTATTATTATATAAATTGCAAGAAAAACCTTGTAAAAGTTGTAAAATTTTATACTTAAGAAATTCAAACCTCTTCCCTCCTTCCACTATGATTGTTCCCTTCATCTTGCTAGTATGTAGAATTTTATAATAGTTAATATAAAATCCGTTGTAAAATTTATTATTATTATTATTATTATTATTATTATTATTATTAAAAATCCCATGTAAAATTTTTGTACCCGAGTGGGACAAGGAAGGGGTGGTTTTTTGTCTAGTGAAATCTAAGACTCTTCAAGTTGTGGGCCCACAGAGATCTTGGGCTATCTAGTCGTGGCACCTATATTACCACCACCATCGCCTCACTTTTACGAGCCATCTCCTTCTTTCTTCTTCTTTTGTTTTGTTTGTCCACTACATATATTTGCATGCAGTCGGTGGGTTGTAGTCTGACGTGTGTTATTTGATCAAATGAAGGACGGCAGTAGCAGTGGCCATGGGCGAAAACAAGGGGCGGCGGCACCGTGCGCCGCTTGCAAGCTTTTGCGGCGGAGATGCTCTCAAGATTGTGTTTTTGCTCCCTACTTCCCAGCCGATGAGCCTCATAAGTTTGCTAGTGTTCATAAGGTGTTTGGGGCTAGCAATGTCAACAAGATGCTTCAGGTTAGCCTTACATAAGAAAAGATTAAGTTGCCTTAGACAAGATTCCAATATAAGAAAAGTCCTCACTCATTAAATATATATAAAAAAAAGTTTAACCTAATTAGGATAGTGTATGGTAAGCACTTGATTCTCTCTAACAGACATTATATGTTCGAACCTTGTTTTCACCATTTTTCTGCCATAGCCGGTAAAGGCTATCTGTCTTAGACAATTATATGATCCTATTGTTTAACATGGTATTGACGCGTCCCATAAGTTTTCATCAACACATCTAATGTTGAAGAAAAGATCACGATTTTAATTCCTTTTAAAAAGTCAAAATGTAACCAACTCATTTAGTTTGCAGTGGGACAAGAGGAAAAACTACCCCAGCGTCGACTTTGACATTTTGTTGTAACGCTACTGACTATTTATTCGTACAACCTTCTATGCACATGTTACGACAAACACTTAGTACAATCAAACCCTTAAGTCGTAAACGTAGGTGCACCCAACCGGCTCAGGGGTCTTGATCATGGTCCGTGAACATACCTGAAACGACACCTGGTTCTCAATATTTATCTTATTATAATTGTTATATTTCTTTTGTATTCTAGCCTTTAACTTAATTAGTAAATTATATCACTATCTTATGGATTTCAATTCTTGCACCGAATCCTTCATGACTATTCTCCAAATAGTATCTTCCGACACTAGCTATAGATAGTGTCTTGAGTTTTGTTTTTTTACAAAATATTATAAATAAGTAGTTACTTACCTTTATTTTGATTTCTTTTATTTGAAAAAGTGTGTTAAGGAATATTACTTACATTCGAAACAAAATGGCATTATTGAAGTATCATAATATCAATTAATTAAATTCATCCTAGAAATCTCTTGCTGCACAAATAACATAGCCTACATATTCGTATTTTTTTCTTAACCAATATTCGACAAGTTTTTTTAAAGTGAAATCAGTTAGTATTAGTTAGGGTAGGGACGGTCTTTTGATTTGTGCTTGAGATTCTTGCGTTGAGCCGGATGGGTGGTTAAATTTTGAGTCAAAAAATGGTTATGAAGTACTTTACACACTTTTCAAAATTTAGGTATGTACATATGGCTTTTGTCATTTCAAGTAACATTAGACAATTTGTCCCCTCTTTCTATATTTTAACATCATGTTCTTTAGACTTTTTCTTTTCAATTCTTATCTTTTTTTTTCCCTCCACAATAATCTAATTAAACGACTAAAACACTTTACCAAACAAGCAATCCATCACCACTAATATTTTAAGCTTTCGGTTTTTGTTTTTATAGTGGAAAGAAAAATTAAATAATATGTATTTTATAAACTAAACGATATTAAACAAGATACTTTTAGGTACTAATACAAGCAGGATTTCTGTAAAACACTATCATACATATATAATAAACATTACTTATATAAAGTAAGCGACAAAATTTGACATACAATAAACGAGTATGGATATATATTAAAACTTAAAAGTAGGATAGCTAAGGTTTCATCAACTATACTGCTTTTTAAGTTAGAAAATAATGAGCTTCAAATTAACTACCTTTTTCTTTTTCCTTTTCTTTTTACTAAACTAGTAATTTGCAAAATTCAGCCTGCTATTTGCACTTAGGAAAAAAGATAGTGTAATTATGCAAATTAAAATATGTTTAAATGAATTAGTAAGGAAATGTGAGCTTCAGATGTTTAACCAAGAGAAAAGAACAAAAGTCGTTTATAGTTTCTTTGGTCAAATGATTCTTAGGTACTATGTGTGAAAATTTAGTTAAAGTATGTGCACGGAAGAGAATCAACCCCCTTTTTTTTCTAATAAAAATAATTCCTTTATTTATTTATTAACATTAACTTTCAGCGAATTCCTTCTTGTCTCCCTTTTTATTTTCTCTTGAATATATGTTAAAAACTAATATATATTATACATATATATGAAATTAATAAAGTCCTTCTCAATGTGGTATAGTGATAGGAATTCTGGGTTTTTTAATAAAGATCCAGGTTCAATCCTCACATACAACATTTTGGGGGCATGAGTGACTCAATAAAGGAATAATGAGATTTTTGTGATCTCCAGTTCGATCCTGAGGGCGACGATCTAGGTTTTACCATCATTGGGCCTTTGGGTTGGTGGATTTTCCCCATAACTAGAAATAATTTAGAGACGCTTAAGGACTCTATATGACAGGGTTGGGCCATCTTTTCCCCATAACTAGAAATAATTTAAAGACGCTTAAGGACTCTATATGACAGGGTTGGGCCATCTGGCAGTAGTCTTTTACCAATAGGTCACCATGTATGAAGTACTTAAACAATTCTTTGTATAAATACTTAGACAATTCTTTGTATATTGGCCGTTAAAAAAAATATATATGAAATTAATATTGGCCGTCATTGATAGGTAATCATGACAATAGACAAAGTTGTCTTCTTCGATTTTGAATAACATAAACATTAGGTCAAGATTTTGGGTCCCAAAGGGGTTGATATTTCTTGAACCCGCTCGGATCCCTAATATGTGTGGCCCGTTTCTAGTTTACATGTAAACCATGAGCTTTTCTTAAGAAAAATAATAATAAAACATATATTTTTTAGGAAAAATAAACTGTTTCCCATTGATCTACTAATTATTTCAATATAATATATGTTTATTTGATAATAAATGTAGGAATTACCCGAGCATCATAGGGGGGATGCAGTGAGTTCAATGGTGTACGAAGCAAATGCTAGGATAAGGGATCCGGTGTATGGTTGTGTGGGTGCCATATCATCTCTACAACAACAAATAGACGCACTTCAAGCACAGCTAGCCGTTTCACAGGCTGAAGTGGTTCACATGCGAATGCGTCAGTTCTCATCCAACCAGTCACCTGAAAACATCTCACCATCATCACGACACCACCCGTCACAAACACCAACCAGGTCCCTTTTTAGCATGGACATGGTGGTTGATCAAACTAATATGGGCATGGGAGAGTCCTTATGGTCTTGATGCAACTAGCAAGCATCTTTTTGCTCAAACTTGAGGCTTTATTTGTTTGTCGGTTTTTCGGTTATGGTTTC
Organism: Bidens hawaiensis; assembly: GCF_021521415.1. Lineage (NCBI taxonomy): Eukaryota > Viridiplantae > Streptophyta > Magnoliopsida > Asterales > Asteraceae > Bidens > Bidens hawaiensis. The sequence goes on from NW_027494943.1 coordinate 32,814, forward strand.
CATATCTTTTATTTTCTTGTTATATTATACTATATATACTATATATATACAAATCTATATAATTTATGCCACTCTCCACTATATCGTGAGATGAAGATGATGTTGACTATATACGATTAACCATATTGTAAATTTTTAATTATGGGGCACTCTATTCTATATATGGTGTTACAATTTGATTAAGTTGGAGGATATTTGGTTATGCTTGTAAGTTTGGAGTTGAAATATTATATGATTTAAGTATTGGAGTTGGTGTGAATATTGGATTGTAATGACGGTTTATGGTGGGATTTTCATGGATTGGATGGTGACCATGCATGAAAAGATGATATGGGAAAACATAAGGTCCACTATGATGGTTCTAGAAGAACATCATCATGGTCTTAAACTTATAAGAAAAGAAGTTAGAATGGATGAAACATGCCATGCTCATGGCCAATCATCATCATGTCCACAAAACACATGGAGAAAACAACATGATGCATGCATATTGTTGCTATCTCTATGGTTCTTTTGAAACATGGTGGCCTATCCCGATTGGGTATGGTACTAAGGACGGGTTTATGCATAATTGTTTTCCAAATATACTAGTGCACTTTACATTCATTTCTCTTGTTCGTTTTGTTGTCAATGAAGTGAAATTATTGACACAAGGTCCATCGACTTTTTGAGGATCCAAAGCTAAACGAAAAGTCAACGTCTATATATATCAAGTTTAGTTTGCAATTTACATGAACATAGGACATCATAAGTTTTTATAAAACTACATATAAAGTATGGTTCGTGATATACATTTATGCAAAACTAAGTGTTAAACTTCATCACATGACGATAAAAACCTGAAATATGATATCTAATATATTTGGTTTCTACAAAAAAATGAGTTTTACTTCCCAAACAGGGACATGGTTATTAGAATCATTTGTTTAAGACAATATTGTACCTGAAAATACACATTGTAAAAACATATTAGCCAAGCTACGTGAATACACATAACTTTTCTAAAAAAGTAAGTACACATAAAATCACTTTTAAATATTTTTTCACCAAAGTTATAGCCATCTGTGTATGCTTACGCTGTGCAACTTATGACCAAGGCGGCTCTACCAGCGAAAAGAGTGCATGTCCGAAATATGATAGAAAATTTTCATGTATCCATTTTCTAGCCGGCTTATGGCTACAGTTGCAGTACATATCCAACATTCCATTCTCATTTCAATCAACGTTTTATTCCACCATTGTCCTCGCTTTTGATCACAATTGTCTACATAGTTATATAGCACAAATTTAATTATCACCTTCCATCGTCACAAGATAACAATATATTTTCCTTTTATTCGTTATCCCATTAAATGTACACCATTATCTAAAGATTCAAGATCTCACATAAACACCTATTATTCCTTTAATATTCATGATCTTCACTTTAAAATTAGTTCCTATTACTCCTAAGAGGTACATGACCTCAAATTGGCACATATCAATCAATTTAAAATACAACATTCCTGTGACATTTATGATCTAAAATAAATACCTATCATCCTTTAAGATTCATGATCTTAATTTATTGTCTAACATCCCTTTTAGATTCACAATCTCAATTTAGTGCCTATTACTTCTTTGTGGCTCATGATCTCAATTCAACACATATCCATTCTTTTGAGACCCGGAGTCTCAATTTAGTATTCCTTGCTTCCATGTGATTCAATCACATTCAAACACATTTCATACACTATATAGCATATGCATATATACATGTGTGCATAACTTATACATGCGTACTTCATAAAATTTAAAGAATTAGCAAACTCATGCCCTTTGGGCATCAGCTAGCAATTTTTTTATCTCTCCTTTGTTGACCTTCTAACATCAAACAATCTTAAATTAATATGCCAATCTTAGGTATATTCCTCAACAAATCAGCATAATGATTGTTTTAACTCATCTCGTCACCAATAAAACTCTAATTATCATTTGTTGTTTATTAAAATGCATTAATGACAACTTTAACTCTAAAATTTGAGCTTCGATATCTTGGCGTGCTACTTCAACACATTTAAACCGGTAATTTCAAAAACTTGGAATTCAAGTAAATCCATGATGGCAATCAGAGAATATGAGTGAGATCATTATTGGAACCGAAGATTAATTTATGAACACAATATTATGAACTATTTAATGTCAATACATCATAGTTTAAATTATTGAAATTTGATTTACGTTTATTTAAAAAGATTTTTTGGTTTTAAAACTTAAAACAAATACTACTTTGACAAGCATCAAATCTATTAATCACTCTTGACATATTGCTGTAGTATTATAGTGTTCTCAATTTTAAAAATGATACGATGCGTTCAAATTTTTGAAAACATAAGGTTTTAAGGATTTTAAATGAAAGAATTTGCTAAGAAAATCATATCTATCAACTATTATAAGTTGATAAAATAACTGAAAAAGAAATAATGAGCGATTAACCTTCTGGTCCAAATGTCCAATAGTATGGGGTGATGATTAAAGCTTGGGCTCTAAAATCTCAGGTTCGAAACCTAACTCAAGGAGATTTTCCCATAGTGGTACTTTCCTCCTTGATGGTGTTTCTAGATGAGTCAGGCCTGGAGCATCAAAACCGGTACGCATTAGCAGGCCTATTCATAAGCTAGGGGGTCTGCTGTCTCCTATGAAAAAACTTTTTTAGTATTAAAATAGTGTAAAAATCCTTACCAACCACAGTAAAATTTCGACCCCGAACCCTTTGGAATTTCAAGACGACTCCATGGAAATTTGAGACCAACCCTAATAAAAAGATAGATGAAAATTTGTACAAATATAATTATATAAATGCAATATCACCAATTAAAATTTAATTTAATACCAATTTTTAAGTCTACTAGTCCAATATCCAATCAAATTATATCTCCACCCGATTTTTAAGCTCAAAACCAATTAATTCAAACTCTAACTAATTTTTAGCCAAATACCCACCCCAATTCTAATTTGTTTGAAAGGAGATAAACAATTTTAAACCCTGAATGGTTTAGCAAGTCTTGTTCAATTGATGCCTTGATGGTTCAAATAAGAAACACATTAATTTGCATTGGTGTATTGTTTATTAAAGTTAGCTCTCGTATTATCCGTTGCAACTGCAACGTTTGAAAGATATTTTTTGGCGATGAAGTACATGAATTATGATTTGCGTAATCGGAGGGTGGTGAAAACTTAAGTGACAACTACATTTGTTTCATTGAGAAGGACTTGCTTAGAAATGGTAAAGTAGATAATGTAATGCTTAGATTTCAAAGAATGAAGAACTCGTAGAGAATAACTTCAGCTATATTGTATTTTAATTCTGTACTTCTAATGAAACAGCTACAGGTACTTCTTTTTTTGTTATATGATATCTTGTTTGGTAATATTTTCAACACATCCCGAACTGATTCGACCCGACCGGAATGGTCAAACCGGACCAATAAAAATTTATATACCGATTTGACCTAACCCGAATGGTCGAACCGAACGGAAAAAATATTTATATAACTGCGTATCAACCCAAAAAGTTTCTGATTTCTGTGAGAAATTTTTCTGGGCCACCGGACGGTTGAAACCCCGTTTCAAGAATATTCATTCGGGCATTGTGGGTAGTTTCAAACGTCGTTAAAAAGAGTAACAATTTAGACATATTTAACCGTTTCAGAATTTTTGGGATATTAAACAGAAATCGTTGAAATAGAAGTTGAAGTATTAAATCGAGTGAATAATAATACAAGATGTTCATTGACGGGATGAAAAAACAATTTCAAAAATTTAAGTTATTTGATTTTATTATTATTATTTTTGAATGACAAATTTATTTCAATTTTTTGTTGTCAGTGGGACTTAACCCAATCGCCCTTCTATATTCAGATGTTTAAAGGTTTTATTTGATTTTTGATATCGAATTTGTTTTAGTAGATACTTATGACAGACTAAATAAGAAATTAGATGCTTGGAATTCCTTATTTTTACTTCCTTATGACTTTTGGGAAAAGTAACAAGTCATAATATTGTGACTTATCAACTTTCCCCACACAATGAAAACAAAAACAATCCCAAACAACCTATAACTTTTCAAAAAATAAATAAGTTATAAGTTGGTTAAACTAAGCAATCTCAAACACCCCCTTAATTGTTCATTTGCGAATCATTTTTTCTCCTTTTTAATGCTAAAATAATATTTGGTAATTATTATATATGAAATGCTAGTTTTGTATACGATACTACTTTTTAAAAAAACTTAGTTTGATTTCATTTCGCTGTGCTTTATTTAAAAACCCATATATGTTGTTTAGTTATATGCGTGATTATGTATGTGCATAATTATGAAAATAAGTTGTGTGATTATTGTATAAGTTGCGCAATCATGTATGTGTGCAATTTTAAATATATGTTGTTTAATTAGTGTATAAGTTGTGCAATCATCAGTATATTTTGTGTGGTTATTTACTTTATTTATAATCATGACGTGAATGAAATTACGTATTACGGTGCCTTTGTATTTTTATACCATAATGCTTGATGTGCTAAAAGTAGTTATAAATTTATTAACTAAAATTACACTAATCTAGACACTAAGTAATACTCTAGACTTTCTAAAACTCGACTAAACTACTAACCGGCAAGTGAATCGATCGACTCTAGTAAATCTAAGTAAGTCCGGATATTGAACACACGAGACTCTTTAAATTACGTTTATTAGCTAATTAAACTCGACTACAAAACACAACTTATTAATTATATTTGTTTAGGGTATTTTTATTTAAAATACTAACTTAATACTATAATTAAAAACTAATTAAGAAAACAAGTAATTTAAACGAAAGCAAAGTTTGTTATGAAAATAAGATGATAATAAGAAAACTACCTAGGCTAGACTCCCCTAAATTTCAGTAATGAATTGACTCGGGAAAATATTTTGTTATGGATTGGGATCGTAAAATAGACACTTAAAAGAAAACCCGAACAAGACCCCTGACCCTTTTCAAGAGACACATATGGATTTCTATTAAGTTTTAACGCACACCAGTATTGAAAATCAAGTTCACTTACGGTCACCTAATTATTTATAATTTTGTTCCTTTATACAAAAACCTACCTTACAGTGCGGAAATCAAAGGCAATTTACTATACTTAATTGATTTGATAAACAATAATAAATAATCAACCCTAGAAGGACTCCTTACGAAGAACTAAATCTAGCAAGATTAAATAGTAAAGACTTATCAATAACCTAGCACTTTACAGATTTTAGGTTAGCATCACACTTAGGTTTATTTGATAATATTATTCCTATGACCTTATCATGACATCAATAATAAAATAATCAAAAACACAAAGTAATTGACCTAATAGCAATCCTATCATATGACTAACAATAATCAAGGAAAACTATGGAATAAAACTCATCAAACAATCCTAAGTATCCATATGCATCAATTAATTATAGATAAATCTTTTACTAAACCATAAAAACCATAACGTAAATAAATCCCAAAGTCAAATCAAAACGTCAAAGTAAGTTCATCATAAGCCTAGATAGTTCATGCAATTTAGCCTAGCATCTTAGGTTTAAGCAAAACAAACAAGTAATAATTCATGGCGATAAAATAATGAAAACGAAAGAAACAAAAGATAAAACCCGTGTTATTCGTCTTCAACTAATACGCGCAACACCAGCTGATTCTTCGACTCCAAAGCTGCCAAAATCTGCTCTCAGACTCCTCGGAACTCACCAAAATTGTCTGGAACTTCAGGGTATCCTTAAGGGTGAGTTTAAGGGTCTTTAAATAGGCAACAGGTGTCCAAAAATACTTAAGTCGGCCAAGAAATAGAAGATTCTGGAACATGGTGCCGCCGCGCCGTGAGGCAGGCTTCTTCTTCCCCGTCACGCGGTGCTCTGGTAGGTGGGGGGGGGGGCTGGCCGGCCTAGCCGGTCCGGTTCTCCTCCTGGTCTGGTCCGGTTCGTTTCTTGATGGCTCAGTTCTCCGGTTCGGCTTGTTTTTACTTCTTTTTCGTCCTCTTTTCACCACAATTCAAAACCGAAACCTAAAATATAAAAACATATTAGTAATATACAAATCTTACGAGAAACCGAACTAAGTTAATAAAATAATAAATAAAACGTACACGGGATTAATGTATATTAAACGTTATATCAAATATCCCCACACTTAACCTTTTTTCGTCCTTGAAAAATTCTTATTGCAACGGGATCAGAATCGGAGAAATACAGTATTACAAACAAATAGGTTATCTTAAAATTTTTTAGAACAATGCAAAAACTACGATCACCGATATTGTTGTCCACTTAAACCCATGCCTTTCAAAAAAATAAGGGTTGCAACAACAGTTATACATTGAAATGGAGCAAATGGGTTCTGATGAAATGCCAAATTCATGTTTGGAGAGCGGAAATGAATAGAATTTCAACTAAGGATGCTCTTGTTAAAAGGAACATTGCGGTGGAGGATTGTTGGTGTGCTTTATGTGATTCTTGTTACGAGACGATGGCCCATATCACCACCGGGTGTTTGATATCGGCGGTGGTGTGGGAACATATTAGTCGTTGGTGCAAAGTTCCTCCCATATTTGGTTTTACGGTAAGAGACGTGTTAGAGCTTTACAAGTTTGTTGATCTTGGAGAAGTTGAAAGGAGGCGTTTCACGGGATCGTGATTATTGCGTGTTGGAGTATTTGGAAGGCGAGAAATTAGAAGATCTTTGAAGGTAAACAGGTGAAGATGGAAGATTTGATTGGAGAAATTAAATCGCTCGGATTTCTTTGGTTCAAATATAGATCGAAAAATAGGAATATAGATTGGTCAAGGTGGTGTATGTTCTCCATCATGTAATTGTTTCTTTGTTTTGTTGGTGGCGGCTCTTCGTTTGTGGAGGCTGCTTTGTTGTTCGTTGTTGTTTATAATAGTCACATTTCGAAAAAAAAGCAAGTGGCAACTCCAACAGTATAATACTAAGAGCATCAACATCTGACCAATCATATTATAACTTTGCTGATACATTATTTATAAATTAATTAATAGACCTCTCTAATCGAAAAGTCTTGTCATAATAATAATTTGTATTTTATCATTTATTTTTAGGTTATTTTTATATGTATTGCGTGTTGAAAAGGAGGCGTTTCACGGGATCGTGATTATTGCGTGTTGGAGTATTTGGAAGGCGAGAAATTAGAAGATCTTTGAAGGTAAACGGGTGAAGATGGAAGATTTGATTGGAGAAATTAAATCGCTCGGATTTCTTTGGTTCAAATATAGATCGAAAAATAGGAATATAGATTGGTCAAGGTGGTGTATGTTCTCCATCATGTAATTGTTTCTTTGTTTTGTTGGTGGCGGCTCTTCGTTTGTGGAGGCTGCTTTGTTGTTCGTTGTTTATAATAGTCACATTTCGAAAAAAAACAAGTGGCAACTCCAACAGTATAATACTAAGAGCATCAACATCTGACCAATCACATTATAACTTTGCTGATACATTATTTATAAATTAATTAATTAATTAATAGACCTCTCTAATCGAAAAGTCTTGTCATAATAATAATTTGTATTTTATCATTTATTTTTAGGTTATTTTTATATAAATAGGGCTGAGCAAGGTTCGGTTATTAGGCGAAACCCAAACCGAAACCGAAGTAATCGGTTATTTGAATATGCCAACCATTCGGTTTTTTGGTTTTTCGGTTAATTTCGGTTTCGGTTCGGTTATTTTCGGTTTTTTTTTTCCAATTATGTGTTGACATTACAAAAAGAAATTAAAAAATGAAAATGCATACTTTAAGCTTGTATAAGTATAAGAACGTGTTAGAGTATCACAGTCCACATATATATATTGAATTTAAAAAACAAAAATAGGCACGTGTTACGTGAAATTATACGAATACAAAGTTGCTAAATAGAGTTTAAAAGTTAAAAAGCATTAAAAGTTTGGTTTCGATCTTCATTCATCATCTTATTTATTTATCTTAAAAGTTTAGTCAATTCCTCATCATCTTGATAATCTTTATCATCATCAATCGGTTCGGTTCGGTTTTTTTCGGTTTTTTAAAAATGGATAACCGAATCGAAACCTAAATTTCGGTTTTTCAAAAAAACAAATAATTAACCGTCGGTTAATGCTTCGGTTCGGTTTTTATGGTGCGGTTTTTTCGGTTAATTTGGTTTCGATTCGGTTAATTCGGTTTTCTGCTCATCCCTAACAATAAAAAAATAAAAATATATTAAACAAATTTCCAAATAGATATATATTAATGTAAAGTGTGAACTCCAAAAATACTACATCTTCTAAGTGTCCTAACAGTTTACACACTTAGACTTCAATCACCTAACAAATATAATATCCTAATTCCTAACAGATTTATATACAATAAATCACTAAGATTACACATAAAACGCTACAGAGATTACCTTTTATACAAAGGAAATGCGTTCGAACACTGAATATGATCCTTGGTCTGATTTCACTAGAAACGTTGCACTTAAATTTTCAAGTTCCTCCTACTGCACTTTGCGTTTCGATTTTAGTCACATAATCCCACAATGGAGGTTCTTCTACTAATGTAGTTGATTATCCTTGTGTTTTTTGAGAAGCCATAATCGATAGAGATGATGAGACTTAAGAGTTGAGAGATTAGAGAAGCTGAATATGTATGGTCTATATATTTAATGACCGATTTTGGAATTGGAAAGGGTTATCCGTAAAATTAAATGGAAGCAGGCTGGATACTTCTACCAGATACATCCTCGGCATTGGAAACGTTTAGGATACGTCCCCGCAAAGCTGGAAACATTTAGGAAACGTCCCCAACAAGTACCCATGGCGTTTTCGTCCCCTAAGAGTACTCGAGACGGGTACTGCCACACAAGTGACGTCCCTGTGCTAAATAGACCGCCTTTAACAGTAATATTACCATTATATCATAGAAAAACATAACATATATAAATAACTTCATCCTGATTTATACTTTTACAACAAAAGTACAATACTCTAATATTTTCTACTTTACAAACAATTTTCACGTGATGGAATAACTAATCCCGTCATTGAATCAGATATTAGGAAAAGGGCAACGTTAATATGGAGCTACCAATAAGAAGTGGCATTGATTAAAGCTTGGGTCCATGTTTCTAAAGACTTGGACACCCAAAACCAACAAACTCTGGGTGGCTATTGAAACAAGTGTTCGATTAATTTGTGCAAGGGAGTGGAGCAAGAGCTCATTCCATTCACCAAGTGCATTCGAAATGGAAGAGTTTTGCAAGGGAGTGGAGTAATGGAGTGGTTTTCAACTGGTTAGCACGAATCTTTAACCACATGGCCGCCTTGTCCTTTATAATCTCCATAATCTTTACCTCAGACAAAAGGTTATCATTAAATATCACATCAACACTTCCATAAAGTCCACAGCGTAACAAGGAAATTTTTTTGGATCCTCTTCTTAGCAATCACATCTGAAGCATGCATCTCAACGTGCAACAACGTCTCCCTCATTGAAACAACATTCAACGGAAACGGGAGTTTAAGTCAAAAGACATATCTGCCACCAAACTGTCTTCGTCATCATGCATCGAACCAACAAGTAGATTTGTGGAGTCCTCCAAAAACCCGCAATTAACACATTCCACCTCTCCCACGTCCACTCCACAAATTGAAGCTTCTTTAGATGGTATTCTATTCAAGTCTGCTCTCCTACTACAATAGTTAACTTTCAATGGGACCAAAGAATTCCTAGGAAAAACCCAAGACATTTGTCCACCGTTGATCGCCAAATCCTATTCCCTCCTTACATTTTAACACAAAATATGTCTTCTTTAGAAGTATATAGCCACATCCACTGGCCTCTTTAATTACTAATTTTACAATTATACGAAATGGGCGTTAACTCATCAACTTCTTTCCATTCCACGATTGTGTTTGGGTTCCAGGTCCAATCCCGGGCCCATTGGGCCAAATCTCCCACCATGTGATAACATTCTGGTGTAGCATCCCGGGCCCATTAGGCCTTATTTAACAAAGCATGGACAACTTCATCAGAAAAAGTTATTTAACAGCATGGACAATTTGAATTTTGGTGTTAAAAGCCGGCTAATAGGGGTCAAAACTATCAAAAATGTAAGTTTCAAAATGGAATATGCTTTTGAGGTATGCATGCTAGGAATATGCCCACTGCTCATAGTTAGACGAATGGATCTTGAGTGAACATTTTGATAACTTGGCCAAATTATGATGAAATTACAATTTTCATTGGATCATACGTCTTTGATTTGTGAGATATTGAACTTCATGAATTTAGTTGTGAGGACTCTATGGTATATGTCATGTGAATACATGTTTTTTTTCTACATGAATCTACATGAAAAACGCATGTTGGGTTTCATCGGTAAGTCATAGTGCATGAGATGCATGTGAGAGCAATAATGCTTCCACCGCCTATGATTTAAAATTTTTTATTCAAATAAAATTACTTTAATATTATGACGCGGTTATGCTGGACTGTTATAATGGGCCACTAGGACTGAACTATTGTTTAAAAAGACTGTCCCCAAATTGACTGGCAAGTTCGCCTGCCTAAGCCTAAGTCATTCGACTTCGCCAAACCAAGTGCATGAACCACCCATCCAATATTTCGTATATTATGTCGAATACTATATATATGTTAAGAGTTATATTAATTTGTTCTGTATTGTGACACCATATTTGACCAAGTATCACCACGATATATCAACTATTTTATGCTTGAGTCTTTATGACAATGTATAATAACCATGTATGACATTGTTGTATCATTTATGGTGATGTTTAAGACTTATGGGCCTACGGCCATGATGGCCTTTCTTTCGCTATGCTGACCAATTATGTCCATTAATGTCAACGGTTGACCAATATCAACTAATATTCGACCACCTACGAAAATGATTAACCAAGTATCACTATGTTTTAGTGGTTTACCAATGAGATTCCCGATTCCTTAGGGTCATTAATCGTGGCAAGCTGTGCTCTATTGGTCGTAGTTTTAATCTTAACATGCAATTTGTTTTTTTTTTTATCTATGTTGTTTTCTTTGCTATCGATAATTATTGTAACCGAAAACCAAATCGTATTTGTAACTGAAAAACATAAATCCGAATTCGCAATTTGATTTTTGATTTGGTTATAACCGAAAAGCCAAATAATTCGGTTTTCGAATCGATTTGCGGATGCGGTTTTTTATGCAATTTGTTCAATTTTTTCGGTTTAGCTAAATTAATCGATTAAAATTTGGACTGTATTAATTACTAGCTTTAGAACCCATGTGATGCACGAGATGCTTAAAAAAATACAATTAAGCTATAAAAATAAAATGATTAAATTTATATATATATATATATATATATATATATATATATATATATATTTATAGGGTAATGTTAAAATAAAAACCCACTTGAGTTGTGAAAACTCTAGAAGCTAATTCTCAATCACATGTTTTTAATTAAAGTTTAAATTTTGTGGTCCACAATTAAAATGAATAAAAATATAAATATGAATATAAATATAAGTTTTTCTCTCTCCTGAAAACATGTATAAAAATTAGTAAAAAAATGTTAAAAAATAGCAAAACATTTTTTTAGTTTTCGATGTTTTGTATTAAATGTTACAGCATATATTACGTGTGCAAAAAAAAAAACGATGTTGAATAGGGTTTTCACAGGTTTTTACAATTCAAGTGGGTTTTCATTCTATATAGGGGAGATTTCAAATGAGAACTCCTTTGAGTTTTAAGAACTCGAAAGAACTCAGTGTAACGATTTTTTTTTTCTAATTTTTTTTACACGTGCGTAATATATGTAGGTTACATACACGTAAAAAAATTACAGAATTTTTTACGCACCGAGTCGACTTTTTACACATGTGTAACAGACGTAAAAGTTAGTGTAATCAGTTACATATTTATTCTCTCTCCTACTTTGACTTTTTTGCCAGATTTAATCTCAACCAAATATTCAAATTCATTTAATTAAATGTGTGGCCTAGAATGAGAGTCCTTAAGTTCTTACAACTTAACATGGTTCTCAAAATATCCTTCCCCTAAATATATATAGTGAAGGATTATTGTAAAAACACATTGTTTTCTAAGAATGATAGGAATAAATCTAAGCCATTAGATCAAGAAATTCAATGGTTAAGATTGGAAGTTAAAAAAAAACCATATTGTTTCTTAAGATTAATCAACTGCCATACTTTGTTAAGGACAATATTGTCCAAGCAGTTTATTAAATGATTGAAATTGAACTTGATTGAAATTGAACTGCAAGTTTATTTTAGTCAAATCACAAAAGACAAGTGTGACGGTTTTTCTTCTCTTTTTTTCTTTTTTTATTTTTTATCAAATATGTCTATGTTAACATAGAATTTCTTTTTTTTTTAATTTAATATGTCATCATGATCTTAGAAACTATACATGAAACTTAAACACTATTCATTATTAATAAATTAACTGTTAACAAGAAAAAATTTGAAACACCAAGACAACCTTCATGAAACATTAAAATATGTAACCGTAATCTTTTAAATGCATATATATGAATTGATGGATATATTAAAAAAAAAGAGTTAATAGTCATTTTCGTCCCTGTGGTTTGTTACTTTCGCCACTTCAGTCCAAAGTTTGAAATTTTGTCAATTTAGTCCTTATAGGTTTAAACATTAGCCAATTACGTCCCCCCCGTCTAACGGCATCCAACTATGCCGTTAGTTTTAGGGGTATTTTTGTCTTTCTCCTGTTTATGTTTAGTTAATGGCCAGTTTCGTCCCTGTGGTTTGATACTTTTGCTACTTCAGTCCAAAGTTTGAAAAATTTTCAATTTTATGTTTAATTTATTTAGTTTTTTTTTTTTTTTTTGCTACATCAGTCCATAATGGAATTCATTGGTAAAGTGGTCAGGGTAATTCCCTAAAACCGAACTATACCGAAAAAACTAAAATCGTTTATCTAATTAATGCATAATAGTTAGGGTTTAGAGATTAACATATCGTAGCAAACATCAGGGTCGAAATCAACATCAGGAGGTCGAATATCCCGCATTTTCATGTTTGCTCAAGAAATCGATGCACTAAATCGCATGCGTGTTCTTCAAATCTTGGTATTGTTCTTGAATTCGTCGAATTCATCCTTAGAATTGTAGTCGATATAAAGAATTCAAGAACAACACCACAATTTGAAAAACACACATGCGTTTAGTGTATCGATTTCTTGAGCAAACATGGAAATGCTGGATATTCGACCTCCTGATGTGATTTCGACCAAGATGTTTGCTATAATATGTTAATCTCTAAACCGTAACTATTATGCATTAACCAAAGAAACGATTTTAGTTTTATCGGTATAGTACGGTTTTAGGGAATTACCTTGACCACTTTACCAATAAATTCCACCATGGGGGAGAGTTTAGAAATTGTCTAGAAACTAAATACGAGGAGGGTGTGATTATTGTTATTGACAGAGTAAACGTAAACCTGTTTTGGTTGATGCTCGATGGTTTTGGGCTTGGATTATGCTCTTAAGGGCTATAGACAAAAAAAAAATACTGAATAAATTAAAAATAAAAACTTTGGACTGAAGTAGCAAAAGTATCAAACCACAGGGACGAAACTGGCCATTAACTAAACAAAAACAGGAAAAAGACAAAAATGCCCCTTAAACTAACGGCATAGTTGGATGCCGTTAGACGAGAGGACGTAATTGGCTAATGTTTAAAACTATAAGGACTAAATTGACAAAATTTCAAACTTTGGACTGAAGTGGCGAAAACAGCAAACCACAGGGATGAAAATGGACATTAACTCTAAAAAAAACAAAACTAATCATGTCCAACCCTTGAATGTAGGACCTAAAACCGTTTCAGTTTAATTTAATTGATATAGAAAATTACCTAGATATCCTTTATTCTAAATTAAAAAAACTATGCCACATGTCCATTATCTATTGATTTTTAGGCTGAGGGTAATGGGGGGTGAACCAAGGGGCTTGATCTAGGTGGCAGTGGGGCTTGATCGCGCACACCACTACCACCCGCACGCGAGGAGGGGCGCGAATAGCTGGGGCGAGCCGGACCACGGGGCTCTTTTGAGTCGTTGGGTGTGCATATAGCCGTTGGTTTGGTTGATTGAGGTTTTTAAAAAATAGTTTTTTTTTGTTTAACCTATAAATACCAATCCACACACTCCATTTTAATTAAAATTCACCCCATTCTCTCTTATTCTCTTAAAAAACCATACTTTCCCTCTATCAAAACTATATTTCTCTCCATTTTTATAAATGGCATCGTCTTCGTCTTCCAATTCTTCCAAAAAAGACGAACGCATTTGTCAAGCGGTTCAAACGACGATAAATTTTTTGATCGATCAAAGATGCCCTCGAGCCCCATTATTCCGGCAACCACGTCTTCGTGATCGAAAGACTGCTAATGAAACTTTGATACGTCACTATTTTAGCCCCGATCCCACATATGGTGAGGAAAGTTTTAAAACCCATTTTCGAATTACTAGACGATTATTCATGCGTCTAGCAAATGACTTGCCGGAGCACTTTGAGCATTTTCATCAAAGGGATGACGCTAGAGGTCATCCCGGGTTCACGCCTACTCAAAAAATTACCGCCGCTCTTCGGCAACTAGCGTATGGTGTTGGCTCGGACATGTTGGACGAGTATCTACAGATGGCTAAAAAAACCATACACGATTCGCTTAACCATTTTTGTAAAGGTATATAGTTTTATTTAAAATTTTATTATTTACATTTATTTATATAATTTTAAATAATTATATTTAGGGGTCATATCGCTATACAAGCGGAGATACTTATGTAAACCAACAATGTATGATATCCAACGCATATACGAGGTGCATGGTGAAAGGCATGGTTTCCCCGGGATGCTCGGTAGCCTCGATTGTATGCATGTTGGTTGGGCTATGTGTCCTACTGCTTGGCGAGGTCAATTCCACCGAGGTGATCACCTCGGCCCTACTATTGTACTTGAGGCGGTGGCGTCACAGGATCTTTAGTTTTGGCATGCGTTCTTTGGGGTTGCCGGGTCAAATAATGACCTTAATGTTATCGATCAATCACCAATATTCGATGACCTTATCGACGGGGTTGAAACCCCTCAGGCATTTTTTACAACTGGAGAACACTTCAAGTACGGGTACTGTGACATCTGCCCTGATCTGACCCGACCCAGGTACCCGTTTCTCTGACCCGATCTCTTTCTTTTATGATTTAATATTTATTTTATTTTTAATAATAATAATATATTTTCCTTCCCGCCTCTTCCTCTCTTTTCCTTCCCGCCGTCCCGTCCCTCTCCTTCTCTCTTTCCGCCTTGTTTCCCTCTTTTTTCTTCTAACTCTTTTGTTCCTTCCCGCCTAAGGTTGTCTGCGCAGACCCCTTGCAAGGAATCCTGCGTGAAGACCACCTGTTTCAGCGATACGCGAGACGAATTCTTCTCGCAACACGCTAAGAATCGTAGTTCATCCCTCGACGCGCGAAGAATTATAGTTCTTCCCGCGGCGCGCTAGGAATTCTAGTTCCTCCCGCGGCGCGCTAAGAAATGTGATTCTTCCCGCGACGCGCTTAGAAATGTAGTTCTTTCCGCGACGCGTTAAGGTTGTTTCTGTCTGCCTTCGCGCTCGCGCTCTCCTGACCTTCTGTCTGCCTTCGCGCCTTAGCCTTCTCGCTAAACCCTTTTAGTTTTTCTTCTGTTTAATCTAGCCGTTGCTTTTGTGTTGTCTTATCTTTTGTGCTGTTGACCTAATCTGCTTTGTCTGAAAAGTTACTTTCGGCGCAGCATGCGCACCAACCCCATTGGTTGACAGAAAAAGTGACTGACATTATCTTTTGAGATCTGCTTTTGCCATGCTTGACCAGTACCTTTATCTGAACCGCCCATACCTTTTTACTGTTCCCTGACAGCTTTATCTTGCCCCCTGCAGCTGCCATACCTTTTGATATCTTTTGTTTTGTCTTGTTCTGTTTGTCTTGGAATCTTTTCCCCTTTTTCTGGATTTATGTCTCCTAGGGTTTCTCTATAAATAATAACATTATTTTTCCTAACACTACACACACAAAACACTTAATCTCTCTTATTCTCTCTTGCTCCTTGCTCTCTCTGCCGCCTCCCTCTCTGCCTCCGTCTTCCTTCCTGTTCTGCCCTGCTTTTCCGGTAATATATATTATATATAATAATTTACTTATTAATTATGCTAACTTATAATCAAGACTTAAAACAGATCGTTAAAACAATAATCTTAATTATAGGTTAACCTGTGCTTGTTTAAAGTTGGTTCTTGCTTTATCTTACACCGCATCGTTTATCAAGTGAGTAATCTCGTACCTAATCCCTTTTTGCTTTTAATGTTTTGGGATGTTCATGTGTTCATACAAACTTAGAGTCTTAAACTTGTTTATGAACTTTAGTCGCGCAGTATCCCATGTGTTGAGGACGTAGACTTGGCTGTTTATTTGTATGTGTGGATCATTAACCGTCTTGTCGGTCTATTCCGCAGTTTTCATGGTACCATTAGATGAACACGGGAGAACTATCGTTTATGATTTTCTCTTTTGTATACACATGCACAGTTTGTCTTGTTTGTGAGCTCAATTGTGAGCACTGGCAGTCTTGTCTCTTAGAATTGGTCCCGATCTGATTACACCCTTGTCGAAACCCAGACATACACATGTTGCGCGCAGATTTATGGTTATCTATGTATTGTATTAAACTTGATTTCTCACCAACACGCAAGTGTTTGACGTTTATTTTAACACATGTTCAGGTTTGCAGTAGCTGTTTTGGAGCTTGTGGACACGTAGGAAGTTTTCTTTATTTTTGGACCTAGATTAAAATGTATCATGACAAGTTATGGTTGTTCGAATATTTTGCCTTATAATATATTGAATTATGTTGCTTTATGTTATCTTGTGTCTACTTTGCGCGTGCGCGAATGAATGTATTTATTAAATATTGACACCCAATAGTGTCACGAGTAATGAAACAATATGTGGCGCCCCGATGTATAATCCGCCTTTGGTCGGGGTGTTACAGGTACTACCTCGTTGATGGTATTTACAGCGAATGGGGGACACTAGTTCAAGCTTATGCGTCTCCACTTTCTGACAAACGAAAGTACTTCACGAAGAGACAAGAATCGACCAGAAAAGATATTGAAAGGGCGTTTGGAGTCCTAAAGAAAAAATGGGCAATATTGGCGAATCCAATAAAATTTTAGACAAGGGAGAAGATAATGGAAGTCGTCTACACGTGTGTAATCCTACACAACATGATACTAGAAGACGAGGGTCACGCTATTTGTCAAAACTACCAAGGTGATATTCCAAGACAAGAATCGACGATCACCAATGAAAAACGACTCGACAACTTAAATATCATCAAGAGCCGTGAGATACACGACAACCTTCGGCATGAGTTGGTCGAGCATTTGTGGGATAGAAGACCCGATAATCTTGTATTAGACTAGTAATATTTTAAATTATTATTAATGTAATGTTTTAAATTATTTAAAAAAAATGAAAAAAATTCAATCAAGCCCCGGATCACCTGGACCACTACACCCTCTGGGGCTTGATCCTATGCCACGTCACCGCCTATGTGTCGTAAATATATTGGATCACTTGGGCTTGGATCAAGCCCCACTACCCTTAGCCTTATTATTCTCACAAAACTATTTATTTTTATTTAAACCATTTTCTCTCTCTCTCTCTATATATATATATATATATATAAGGGAGATTTTAAATAAGAACCTCTTTGAGTTTTAAGAACTCGAAAGAACTCAGTGTAACAATTTTTTTTTTCGAATTTTTTTTACACATACGTAATATATGTAGGTTACATATACGTAAAAAATTACAAAATTTTTTACGCACCGAGTCGACTTATTACATATGTGTAACAAACGTTTAAAGTTGTGTAATCACTGTATATAGTTATTCTCTCTCCTACTTTGACTTTTTGTCAGATTTAATCTCAACTACATATGCCAATTTATTTAATTAAATGAGTTGTCCAGAATCAAGTTCTTAAGTTCTTACAACTCAACAAGATTCTCAAAATATCCCTCCCCTATATATATATATATATATGGAAGGGTTATAGTAAAAAGAAGTTATTTCCTAGGAAGACTAAGAATAAATCATAGCCATAGGATCATGTTAATCAATGGTTGAGATTTAAAATTACCAAAAACTGACATAGTTTCTTAGAATTACTCTTTCACCATTATAACTGACATAGTTTCCTAGAATTATTCTTTTACCATAGGTTTTAATGCCACATGTCAAAAATCTATTTGTTCTTACCATTCCTAGGAAACTCTTTATTCTTGTTTGAACCCTTATATATATATATATATATATATATATATATATATGTATGTATGTATATGTATATGTGTGTGTGTGTGGGACTGATCATGTGAGAAGTAATATTATAGTGAGAAGTGCGAGAAGTCGATCTCAACCATTGATTAAATAAATCAATGGTGCATAATGATAATGACAAACTTGTAATTAAGAGAAAAATAATATACCACATATTTATGATAAAAGGGTAATTTGGTCTCCCTTCTAGTTGTTTTAAAACATTAATTTCCTAACTCCTAAATTGTTCTCCACATTAATTATCTTAGAAGGTTACAAATTTTTAGAAAAAATAACTTAGCTTTTACATAAAACATATCTTCTAAGAAAAATTTTAATGAATATCTACATGATCAATTTTTTTACATTACAGTTTCATATTATTCATTTAAATTATTTTTTATATGCAAATGAAAAACAATGTATATGCAAGTAAATGGTAATAATTTCATCTACACAAGTAACATAATAATCTACACATAACTCACGCTCACTTATACAAATGGTTAGTTAATTTATATTCATCTACACTTAACTTGTGTTCACCAACACATAACTTATTTCACCTACATAGATTTTTTATTTCTTTTATTTGCACCAACACAGAACTAATATTTACCTACACATAACCCGTATTTGTCTACACATAAAAAGATTTATTAAAAAATAGTTAAAATTAAAAAAAAACATGATTTTTTTTATACATTGAGAATATTTTACAAGTTTAATTTAATACTATTAATTGCATGTACAACTTTTGTTTGTGTATGTTAATATTGTAATATGTGTAGTTAAATACAAATTGGTAGAAGTAGTTTTGTATATGTAGGTTAGCATTGTGGTATGTGTAGGTTCATTTATGTGGTATTTCAAATTGTGTATATTTAAATTTTATTGTGTGTAGGTTCATATATGTACTGTGTAGGTGGTATTTCGAATTTTGTATATGTAAATTTTATCGTGTATAGTTTTATATATGCACAGTGTATGTGATATTTCAAATTGTGTACGTGTAAATTTTACCTTGTGTTAGTATATTTGTATGCGGTATTTTGAATTGTGTATGTGTAAATTTTATTGTGCATAGGATCAATTGCATACTGTGAGGTGGTTTTACGAATTCGGTATAAAATTGAAATCTTCCTATATTTGGTTAACTTAGAAAAGTTATGATAAAGGAATTAATCATAAATTAAAAATAAAAAAACAAACAATTTAAAACAAAAAATAGTTTATTAAGTTTAGTAGTTGTATATTTTTTGAACTGGTCAAACTTTTTTTTATGATAGATAGAACTAGTTATATTATAAAAGTATTTAAATTAAAAACAAAAATATGTGTAACTTATCCTAAAGATTTGTTATTTTCCATACATGGGGAAAAAACCTTGTACTAAAATACCCCCATCTATTAAAATAAAATAAGAATAAAAGAAAAATTAAGATTGGTTGTAATGACTTCTCGCACTTCTCGCTCTAAAAACACTTCTGAAATGAACATAATCCTATATATATATATATATATATATATAGATAGATAGGAGATGTATAATATGAAAACTCTTATCTAGTTAAGAAAACCGTAGAACGCCTTCATATGGTCTATATTTTTCCACATTACCGATTTGTTATTTAACTTTCAAGGGTAGTGTGGACATTTTATTATAGCATCTTTCTCTCTCAACATTCGTTGACAATTCTTCCCATTATTATTTTCTACTTTATGAAAAGTCTCACATCTCTCGAAAAAACACCCATTTCTTTTTGTCTTTCTCTTTAAAATCTGTTAAGTCATTTAAAATATTTAAACGTAATATGTAAACATATTAAAAACTTTATAAACTTATTTAAAAAATTGGTAAATAATTAAAAACATGAAAACGTGTTTCTGTAAATAAAAACTATTTTTAAGTATATAAAGTATGTAAGTTTATTTAAAAACATTTTTGAACTTTTTAAAAATAATTTTACATATATCAAAATATGTAAAGATTTAATTTTAGCGTTTTTATAAGATAAAAATAGTATGTAACCCCAAAAAATATGCTATAATAACATAAACACGAAAATGCATGCTAAATATTTTTTTTTTAAATATTCATATTAAAAAAATATGTAACATGTTATAAAAAATATGTAAACGTATTTAAAAACATGAAAAGTTATATTAAAATTATGTAAACTTTCTTGAAATATGTAAAATTACTTAAAAAATAATTTTTGTATGTGTATTAAAATTATGTAAATTTTATAAATATTTAAACTTATTTAAAAAATTATTTGACCATCTTAGATACACGGTGAGAGTAACAAGTTACTATTTTAAGAATAATAGTTGCTATTTTAATTAATGTATACTATAAAAAGTTATAGAATGTTAAATTTAAAAATATAAATATTTTTATACTCGATTAAATAAACAAACCAAATAGGAACATGCGAAGAGTAAAATTCTATTAACTTATGTTAAAAGTATTATTGTAATATAACAAATTATTATTAAACTACATATTTAAAAAGAGTCAAATGTACTAATAAACAAACAAAATAGAATATGTGAAAAGTAAAATTAAATTATGTTAAAAATATTATTATAATATAACAATTAATGTTAAATTTCATATATAAAAATAGTCAAATGCATAAGAAGTTATGTGGCAAAGCATAATGAATTAGTACAGTTTGATTTGATTTGATTTGATTTGATTTGATTTGATTGCTGCTTGTGCTTAGGAAACTCTTACATTGCAGGTATAATTTTCAAATATGATAGGAGAGAGAAAGCCTTCACATACCCACAACACCAAAAAAGATGCTAATATATATTATAATCTACTATTATAATATATAAAAATCTATTGTGCCACTTGGCACTTAATTGCATTATAATGTGCCACTTGGCAAAAAATTTTCCAATCATTAAAACCCTTTTAAATAGAAGGATAATCAAATTGGTAAATGGTTCTGTAACCGTCTCTTTCTTTAAATATGCTACTCTTGTTATTAGTTACTTAAATAGATAATTAATAATAATAACTAATAATAGTGGTGTAGCATTGTGATGTTATTGTAATTTATGAGACCTCGGAAGGATCTCCATCGGACATGACATGACTCACATGAGTGCTTATTATTCTTTCATAAATCATCATCATCATTATTATTTAAAGAAACAAAATTAAAGGACTTGGCTTAAAGAATTAAATATTACTGTAATCTTTATAATTAATCAGTCATATTATATTGATGTGTTAAAAGTAGTTATTAATTTCTTAACTAAATAAACGTTAATCTAGACACTAAGTAATAATTCTAGACTCTTAACTTAACTAAAACTACTAACCAGCAAGTGAACCAATCGACTCTAGTACAGCTAAGTAAGTCCGGATATCGAACCCACAGGACTCTTTAAATTATGTAAACTAGCTAAATTAGACTTAACTACAAACACGACTATTTATTTATTATTATTTTCAGGGGGTTTACTAATAAACTAAGTTTAAACTAATTTAAACTAATTAATAAGACTTAAAGACGACTTAAACCTAGACTTAATTCAAATGATGACAAACAACCACCTAGGCTAGAATCCCTAATGTATCAATTATCAAATAGTTGGAAAATGCTAAGTTATGGAACTCATAAAATAGACGCTTAAAAGAAAACCCGAACAGGACCTCTGACCCTTCTCAAGAAGACACCTATGGATCTCTATTAAGTTCTTAAAACACCAGTTTAATTAGACTCGCTTACGGTCGCTAATTATTTTATGACAAGTACCTCTATAAGAAATCCTACCTTACAGCGCGGAAATCAAAGGTAATTTAAAGCATTCACTCGATTAGATAAACAAGGTTGAAAAGTCAAACCTAGACGAACTCCTTACGAAGAACTAAATCTAACAATCTTAAACAACCAAGACTTATCATATAATCTATCACCTTACAGCTATTTAGATTAGCAGCACTCTTAAGTCTATTTGATTTTTTAATATTGTACCTATGGCTTTATTGCAAATCAACCATAAACTAGTCAAAACCACACAGTAGATAACCTAACGGAATCCTATCATATGACAGACAATCACCAAGGAAACTTTGAAACAATAAAACTCATCAAACAATCTTAAGCACATATATGCATCGAATCACAAGAAACCTCTTACTTAATCATAAACCATAATTAAAAGCAAATATCATAAACTTTGGTGGTCTAAGTGGTTTAGCCAACAACCATACTCAAGAACAAAAGAAAATAAATAAGTTCAAACAATAAATTCATGACGAAAATAATAAATTCAAACCAATAATAAGGATGCTTGAATGAGTAGGTTTTGAACCCTAACACTCTCTGCTTGAACCAAAGGTTTTTTCTCTTTCTCCAAATCAATAGGGGCAGCCCCCTGTCAAACTCCAAAACCTCCTCTTTTCGATCTTTCTTTTCTCTCCAGTTGCCGACCTCCCTTCTATTATTCTCCTTTTGACTTTATATAAGTACCTTGTTTCCCCTTTTGCAAGAAAGCCTCCCGTCATTCATTTACATGTGTCCGTCTATCAACAACACAACCCAATCCAAACTTGATTTTCATAGGCCTTTTTGTTTTATGTAGTGGGCTCTCATAATCTCATCTTAACGTGGCCTGCATGAAGAAAACCACTAACATCATAATTCAATATTAGTACAATATTTCTAATTGTTAGGATTTTTATTCTTTTATATTTATACGAATCATGATTATAGATTAATAAAAATAACTTAAGTAAAAATCAAAATATATAACCATGTTTAGAGTTTCATTCTTTCATCTCAATTTTTGCTTATTATCTCTTAGAACCTTAAAACCCCACATATGAACTAATTAATAATAACACTCAATAAAATCTGGTTCAAAAATACTTAAAAGTGTAGGAAATATTATATTATAATATGTATATTTTAGACGATATCATATATATACAAGTGTCCAGTTTAAAACTAACTTGAATTAGAAAATTGTGAGAATCGCATAAACACTTATACGTTATGCATTAAAAATATAATCACATGTAGTGAAAGAGAGTATATATGTCTATATTTGTTCATTTTGCAAGTTTTTATTTTCAATCATTAAAACTCTACTTCTTTAATAAAAACATAATCAAAATTGATAAATAGGTATCCCGTAACCAACCCTTTCTTATAAAAAAATTATATTAATTTCCATATAATTTATAACACATATGCTGACTTTTCGTGCCTCTCTAAATCATATTTGACATAATTGACTTTCTCCCTAAATAATATCAGACACAAAAACTGCAGTTTGAAATTTTATCTAGAGATAAAAAATCAATCACATAATCTCAAGCTATCGTCTATCAAATCTCAAGTGTGTCGATTTATCTGTAAATACTTTCATGATTTCTCCAAAACTCGATAATAAACCTCTAAGGTTTACGATTTGTTTACATGTTTGTTTTTGGTTATAATCTAGGTTAATGTCTTAAATTTTTTACAATACTACTGAATTTGTTAAATAGTAGTTTCTAATTTCTATCACCATATGTGTTTTTATTGATTATTATGTTACATTTGCTCAATGTTTGTTCCCATAGGGTTTCCATATTATTTTCAAATAGGGGAAAAAGTTGATTAAACTTTACAAACATAATAAATTTGATGTAAATGCTATGCTTATGACTAATTTAAGAACCGATAATGATGCATTTGTAGAACATGTATACTTTGTTGATATAACTGATGAACTGTGTAATAATTTGTGTTT
The DNA here is from genome assembly GCF_021521415.1 of Bidens hawaiensis. Classification (NCBI taxonomy): domain Eukaryota; kingdom Viridiplantae; phylum Streptophyta; class Magnoliopsida; order Asterales; family Asteraceae; genus Bidens; species Bidens hawaiensis. The sequence continues at coordinate 57,035 of NW_027494943.1, forward strand.
TTATATAATAAATGAAACAGTGTTATAATCTATATATTATTTCTTATTTGTGTAACTACCTTATCTGCAAAGTTAACTTATATTACTTCTTGTAAAGGGTATATAAGTAAAATAAATAGATGTATTCATTTACGGATAATCATATGTATTTTATAGTTTAGCATGAGTAATTTTTCTGTTAAGATTATATTGGTTTGTCTATTTATCATGATCAACTGATTATCTTTTTGGTGGTTTCTCATATTTTATTTGTAAATCAAACATATATAATTTAATGATGCTAGCATAAGCAAATACACCTCTACAGACTTTTTCAATGGGACCAAGTTTCTTTAGGGTTGTGAATTTGTGATACATCCCGAAAGACATTATATGAAAAATATGTTAATACATATGCTTTTTTATAATATTTATGAATCAAAGTATTTAATTAATGATATTCTTTTCTTATATAATTTAAGTGTTACCAGCTAGGAATGCATAATCATATATAATTTTTTTTTTATTTATGATAACTTCATTATGATTCTTTTTTTTTTCTTCTGTAATTTGTAATTTATTTGATTTTATAAATCTTTATATTCATTTATTAAAATCAAAATATTATCTATCCAACCCGTGTATCACACATGATACTAACCTAGTACTGTATAAAAAAACTCAGCACCCTTACTCCAAAACTCCTCTTTAAATGTGAACTATAGATCATGCTTACTCAATGACTATAAAGGAGTTTCTAGGGTTTCTTAAAGTGAAGTGGGTTTTTATTTTATATATATATATGTATGTATAAATGAAAACCCTAAAATCCTATGTGTCGTAATGTGGTCGCTCCCCCTTTTATGAAAGCCACCAGATTACTTGATTTTTAAATGGAGACATCTCATTGATTTAACCCAAATTCATGGGTGTGGGTCTTACCAAAACCAGATAGCTCTTAAACGGGTTATAACATCTCATTACATTAAAAATTAATCTCATTAAATATTTAATATGAAAATCCTATAAAATAGGGATATACTAAAAATTAATATCCTTTTTTATTTAAAAAAGATATTATTTATAATTAAAAAACAATTTTATAATAAAGAAAATAAACGGGTAATAGGTATCACCAAACCTAGATGGCTTTTAAATCGGATTATAACATATCATTTATTTGTGAAACCATTTTATCATCAAACCTCAAGTATATTAATTATTAACTTTCGTACAATAAATTAAATTAAAATCCATATATATATATATATATATATATATCTATTAGAAACGAATAATGCAAAACAACCCTCGTAATACGGGGGATAAAATCTAGTGTGTGTGTGTGTGTGTATCAAATTAAATGTTTTTATAAGTTCAAAACATATTTTCTAATGAATATATATACGAATTCATGGCATATTCTCACACAATTTTTTCATAATCACGAAAAAGATGCACATAGCGATTTTATAAGTTGTAAACATCTATATTATATATAATGCATAACTCATGGGCAAATTAAGACAATTAGATTTTAAGTAATTTACATCTTAATTAACTATGGTACAACTTACATAACACATTGAAAAGGGGTAAATAGTCCATTAGAAAATATGAAGCACGTAAACTTCAATTCTTTAAACATAGTTACAATAATGCCCACTCAACTTTAATTAAATTCTGTAAATTAAAGTAATAGTTAAAACGTTAGCCCTTTAACTTTTAACCATATATTCTTTTTTAATTTTACATTTAACCCAACTTTCACCCGCGACTTTTAAACGGTCATAATTTTTTTATACGCTAATATTTTTAAAAAAAAACTGTCACCACAAAACGAAAATTTTATTCTCTTTAATTTGAGTATGATATGTCCTTAGTTTTTAAAGAAAATTAGCATTTACGTAGCTGTGTTTGCGGTCCGATTTTGACGGTTTTTAAATAAACAATTAGTAGCGATTTTTGATCATCGTAAACCGAAACAAAATTCTTAAAAATTGAAACCAAACCATTATCAACAGTCTGTGTTCCCGCTGCATCGCACGGGTATTTGTATAATATTTTTTGATGGAATAGTGAATTCAAACAAAATAAAGAATATAACATATCTTTATATTTATATTAACTATATATATATAGCATGAGAAGAGACCTCTTAAATTTTAAAATGTACCTAACTTTTTACTCATTGTACAACAAAATAAACATAAATTTAAGTGTTTTTAAGGGCAATGTTGTCTTTATAGCACAACATATATGGTTACTTTAGTTTCTTGCATAATAGTTTCAATTTTAGTCCTTCAACTTCAACAAATTTTGTTCCTTTATAGAATAATTACACATTTATCCATTATTTAAAACAAATTACCCCAATGACTTTGTAACGACCATAACTTTTTAGCATGCTAATATTTTTTTCATAAAGTTAATCCATAAAAACGAGTATTTTTATTCTCTATAAATTTGATTATAGTATTTCTAGAGATTGTTAATTTTAAAAAATTAACATTTTACATGATTACTAGTAAGTACCGACAATGGATTAGGTCGGGGGTTTCGACTCATGGGATAGAATGAATTAGAGTAACAAGTCAATACGAAAGCTGCTTAATTTGGTTCGAGTCGGGATGGATTCAGGTCGAAAGAGGTCAGGTCAAAATGGTATCGGGTCAGAACAATATTCGGGTTAAAATGGTGTCTGGTCCAAATGGATTTCAGGTCAAAATGGGTTGGTTTGAAAATTGGTTTATTTGAAATTGTTGTACATTTTAAACATCAGTTATGTGGATGACATTGTTTATACATACCAGGCCCGATAAACGCGTGTCCAGCTCCGCGTAACGCGAAATACCCAACCTTGGTAACGCCCAACACCATGTAGCACACAAGTAATCAGCGTGAGTTACACGCTCGGTGTCGGTTAAGCATGTTTAATGCATTCAGGTGCCGATTATGCGTGTTTGATTGTTAGTTACACACATATCGGCTTTACACGTGTTATGCGTCCAACTTCGGGTTACGAACGTACCGTCATTGGGTTTACACATGTACTCTGCTGCGTCACGCGGGTACGTGACTAATATAAAATTAGCTTGAATAAATTACAGTTTCGAAAATGATAGATGAAAACTTTATGGATTCATGGAGGTTGATTAAATATGTGAGAATAAAAGTGTTGTTCATTCATAGTTTTTATATGTCTTTACCGTCTTAGACCTATAAATATCGTTAATTGAATTTCACACATTCATCTCATACACTCAAAAGTGCATATAAATTGATTTAATAAAAAAAGTAGATCTGATGTCATTAAATATATAAATATTTTAATTATATTGATATAAATACCTGCATATTTTTAGCTTCTATAATTTAGGCAATCATTTATTTGATTAAAGGATTAGTTGATATGTTTTAATTACCCTAACATAAATATGTTTATTTAAAAATAGAATAATAGTTTAAGTGAGAATTTTAGGTTAGAAATGAATCTACAAATGACATGTGTCCCAAGTTATTTTCTTTTATTAAAATACATAGATTTTTATATTAGTTATTTAGTAGTCCAATCTTTTTAAAGCATACGCCTTATTTATAGTCAATATCCATAATCCATATTTTTAGATCTTATCAGTATTTTAAATTATTTGTCATTTTGGATGTCTTAAAAACACTTTTCCAGTGTGGATGGTTTTTTTTATGGTCGTATGTTTAAAACTATTTAACAATTTGGATGCTTTATTATGGTCTTTAATTATAGGGCATATATATATATATATATATATATATATATATATATATATATATATATATATAGGATACGGATCCAAAGAGAACCCTTCACAAATTAAGAACTTTGAGAACCATTTTGGACCACTAAAAAAACCTCTAAAAATATTTAAAAAATTATAAAACAAAACAAAAACTGTAAAAAAGTAAAAAAAAAACTAAAATTCTTATATTTCATTCCAGTTCATAAAAAATAAAAAATTTTAATTCGTTTCATACCTATACACATGTGTATAATTTTATTTAATCTCTAGTTACGTAATGTACACATATATACATTATCATTTACCTTAAATTATACATATGTGTATAAAAAATGTGTGCACATATATGTACATATTATACATATATGTATAATTTAGCTAAAACAAGACTTTTTGTTTATGAAACCGGGATGATAAATAAAAATGTTGGTTTTTTTTTACTTTTTTTGTTTTATGATTTTTTTTTTATTTTTGGGTTTTTTGTGGTTCAAAATGGTTCTCATGGTTCTCAATTTCTATAAAGTTTTTATATGATCCTGATCCTATATATGCGTTTTTTTTTGTTTTATGATTTTTTTTTTGGGTTTTTTGTGGTCCAAAATGGTTCTCCTGGTTCTCAATTTTCGAAAGGTTCTCACATGATCCTGATTATATATATATATATATATATATATATATATATATGATTGATTTCTTTTGAGATTCACTTTGAGTTTTAAGAACTCGAAAGAACTCAACATAACAATTTTTTTTTTGAATTTTTTTTACATATACGTAATATATGTAAGTTACATGTACGTGAAAAAATTACAGAATTTTTTACGCACCGAGTCAACTTTTTGCATAGGTGTAATGGACGTTTAAATTAGTGTAATCACTGTACGTCTTTATTTTCTCTGCTACTTAATTTTTTAATCAAATTTAAGAGAAAATTACTGTTTAAGTCCCAGTGGTTTTAAGGCGGAGGCACAATGAGTCCCCGAAAAAATATTTGAACTGGTTGAGTCCCTGTGATTTCAGAAACGAACCATTTAATTCCCTGCCATTACTTAACTTTCAGGGTAAAATGTTCATTTTACTGAAACCATAGGAACTCAAATTGTTTGTTTCTGAAACCACAGGGACTCAACCAGTTCAAAAAAATTTTCAAGGACTCATTGAGTCTCTGCCTTAAAATCACAGGAACGAAAACAATAATTTTCTCCAAATTTAATATCAACCACATAATCTAATCTATTTAATGATTAAGAATGAATCTCTTAAGTTTTTAAAACTTAACAAGGTTCTCAAATTATCCATCTCTTATATATATATAGGATATATATAAAATGAAAACTCTTTAGAGTTAAGAAAACTCTAAAAACCCAATGAGTGGCTCACATTTTGCCACATACATCACTTTTAAAAATTAAGAAATTTTACAGAAAGGGTATTATAGTAATCTTCATTTCTTACTTTTCACTCCCTCACGACTATCAAATTAACATTGACTAGGTATTTTTCTCTCTTCACTCTTTCCTCAAACTAATGTATCAATTACTTTTTTTAGCATATACTCTCTCTGTCACAAATGATTATTTATTTTTGGATTTCAACAAACTAAATTTTGCATTACTAAAATATATAACAATAATAGGGATGAACAAAAATCGGTATGATACCGATTGGTACCGGTACTGAACCAGTACCGGTACCGAAATCGATACCGATTTCGGTACCGTCGGTACCGAATCGATACCAAGGTTTTGAGTTTTCGGGACCGGTACGGTACAGTATGGTACTGGTATTTCCCGAATTTTACCTTAAATACCGGTACCGAACCGAACATTTCGGTACCGGTACCAAAAATTTGCGATTTTCAGGATCGGGATTTTCGGTACCGGTACAGTACCGAGCTCATCCCTAAACAATAATACGTGAGAAGATATTTTCTTAACTTTTGTAATGTTCATAGACATTTAGTAATTAGTTTTCTTATTTAATTATTTCCAAATTATTGTCACGACATCCATTATACTATCTATTAAAGGAGAAGTACTGTGCTACAGTATAAGGGGCAATTTCCTAATTTATGCTACAGTACTATGGGTGATTTTGTAATTTGACAACGCATAATATCGATTCAATCAAACGTACGGGGAGCTGTTGTAATCTGTTCTAAGTGAGAGATAGTGACGACCTAGGGTTTCCCTACCCTTCACCAGCGACGGTAACGGTGCTCGATGGCGACGTGAAACCGGAGTTCATTAATGTATTATGAAATTGAATATATTAAACAAAGCTTTCCGATGTAGTTAGTCCTAAGAGTATTGCCATTCACAAACTAATCCAACCCAATCTAACATTAAAAAATTAGTTTCTCTTTCTTCCACCTATACAACCCAACCTAACCTAATTTTCCACTCTCATTCACAATCCAACCCAATTCAACCAAACTCATTATTAAATATTAAATAAATATAGTTTATAATTATTGAAACAATATATATAAAAATAAAATTTAATGATAATAAATTTATGAACCAACAATATTATATCGTAATTATATTATGAAAAATACATATTTTTTAAAGAACTCCGTTTTTCATAAAATTTGTATCGAGATGTTCGTAAACAAATAACAAACAAGACTATGCTTTTAGTTTCTTTAAAAAAAATCAAATAACTTAACTTATTAAACAAAATCAATATACACATTAAATTAATTGTTGGAATAAAGCAAAAAATATACTAAATTTATGTTATTAAACAAATCTCAAATTTTATACTAAATTAATTGTTAACAGAAAAAAAAAGGAAAAAGGAAAAAGAAACATACACTAGTGTTTGGTTGACACATGGCAAAACAATAGATGCAAACTAGATTGATTTGGTGAACTGGTTTGTGAGTTTAAAGTATAAAATAATTAGTTTTTTATTATTTTTAATTCCATGTGGCAACCTAACCCACCATTGGGTTGTCAATGGGAATGGTCTAATGATAGCGAAAATAGTAGCATGATTGACGCTATGTTGCTCCTACTCGGAAAATGAGCAAAACAGGTAACAGTTTATCTTGTCTTTGTGCAATTCGAGTTGTTGATATTGGGTAGATAGAGCTTAAAGTATATAAGTTAGTGCTTAAAAAATTTTAAAAAAATAAAGATGAAATTATGATGAATTAGGTTTGGCTTGATTTCATAACTTTAAAGGATTGGCCCAGATTGTGTTTATAGTCTTATTTCTTTATTGTTGAATTTCAGCACTGAAATGTATGATTGCCAAGGTGAAGATTATGGTTTACAAAAAAAAAAAGTAAGATTCAATTCAATATAAAATTCTTTATGCCTCATTATCATGCTCAAATGACATTGTTAAAATTGTTTTAAGCAACAGTCGAGCGATTTAGATAGTACGGATGGCTTAAAACTTCTAATGAGAACCATATGAAAAGGCTTTGATAACCTTTTGTTCAATGTTCAGTAAACCAATAAATGAGTAGCAGCTTAAACAAATTTGTTTGGTATGACTGTTATTATCAAATTTGGAAGACTTTAAAACATATAATTAGTTTTTTTCTGAATCCGGTATTACACTTTTATAAGGGGTCAAATTAGTTTATTTAAAATGTTAGTGTTTTTAGCTTTTTCTGAACCGAACAAAAATTTATTTATAATGTTAAATTTTTGTTGCGGGTTAGATTAGTTTGTTCTGGCAGAAAAAAAGCAAACTCATATAGTCATATCCATATCGACTCTTTTCCGTTTTTATTGGGCAAAAATATATGTTACTATTTTCACTCAGACGAAGTACTTTGTTTTCATCGTGCGAAAACGTTTTTTTTTCTTAGGTCAAAAGGAGAACATATTTTTCGTTTACCATGACCGTTTGTTCTGTTAAAGTTAAACGAATAAACGTGAACATGGCGTGTTTGTGTTTGTTCGGTTTATTTACAGGTCTATCCGTGCATTATCTATGACAAATTTATTTTGTAGTCGTATGTTCCTAAGCATAACTTTTGTTTGTTATTTTTGTCTACTTTTTTAATATAAAAAATAAGTTGTTTTTTCTGTCACTTTGGATAATTTTACCAATAATATATTTTTATTTTGTGCAGATTGGAACTCCAATTTGCATTCCTCAGAGAGATTATATAGATATCGGGCGGATTTCTTCCATTGAGAATAACCACAAGCCTGTTGACTTTGCCAAGAAAGGTCAAAGGGTGGCTATTAAGGTATGAAGCTTCGCATAAAATCATGCAGCCTAAATATGAACCCTTTAACCTATTTATTTAAGCATTGATGAGCCGGTTTGTAATAACCAAAGTTGTAAACATGTGAGTTGAGTTGGTCATAAATTCCACCTGAAATATGGAATCCCGTCATGAATTTGATTTCAAGTACTTTATTTCTTATAAATTTTAACATAACACATGTTTAAAAAGAATCATAAGTTAAGAAATTTTGAAAAAAAAAAAGTATTACCGCATCTTCAAAGACATATTTGTAAATCATCTGCACATGGTCATTGAATTTTATTTACTTAAAGGGATATTTTGGGAATCTGGAGTTTATTCAATTGCATCAGATTAAGAAATGATATTACAATTGGTCCGGACGTTTCATGATGATATAAAGATTAAAAGGGTATTTAGGGCGTTTGCCAAACTTTATAACAATTCAAAGGGTATTTTAGGGTGAAGAGGTAGGTCCCCAGCAGAGCCCAGTTGGACCCGCAAGACTCACCTCAAAGAGGGACGTCTGCGCAGTTGAACCCGCAAGACTCACCTTCAACAGGGACGTCTGCGCAAAGGCTAAACTCGCAAGACTCACCTTGAAGAGAGACGTCTGCGCAGAAACCAACTGGATCCGCATGACCCACCATGCTCAGAGACGTGACGTCCTTACGCGCAGGTACGCAAGCTGTTCCCGCAGGAAAAGCCTCCCAATGGTCGACGTACTCCGCCTGTTCCCGCAGCAACGGATACTAGCCATCAGGGAAGGCTACCCGCGCAGCAAGGCTACACGCACAAGGCACTTAACTCTTAAATAATTCAGTAATGTCACCTGAAGAAGGAGTGAGCAAGCCGGGAATACTCCCGCACAAAGCCGGGAAAACTCCCGCCCAAATAAGCCAGTCCGTACGCTACTGGAGGATCTTTTGTACTGTACCTGACGAGGTATGGACAAAAGATCTGACCAAAGCTGCGACAGCTCACTGACAACAGTACAACGAGCAGCATGCTCTATTACTTAATGTCACTATCAGCCGCTGCCTACTCACCAACCTGTCGTAGCACGTGCATAGCCTGCAGTTGGTGGAAAAGGAATAGTACACAGCCGGCCTGGTCACTATCAGCCGCTGCCTACCCACCAACCACCAGCATGGCATGTGCGTAGCCCACAGTTGGCAGAACAGGAATACTATTCAGCCGGCTGTACCTTCTTGGAAACCTACCTTCGGCTATAAATACTCCTACACATTGGAATGGTATGGACACATTACATTATCTTACATTATCTGATATCTCATTATCTTATCTTCTCTAGCAATCTCTTAATATACACTTATATTCAAAAGCGATCTAGTCTGATTCTCACGCCGGAGGGTGGTCACAAGGAGGTACCCCCCCTTCTCAGTGACGAGCTCACGGTGTCTGTTTTGCAGGTCATCAGAAGAACCATGTTTGCCGGACCTAACCCCTCGTGGGAAACATCTATTTAACCCCCAGATTATCCGTAATCTGCCCGGGGTCAATTAGTGTTTCTTCATAGGGTGTTTGCCAAAAGTTTGTCAGATTGAACTTATTAACGAAAATTTTGAATTAATAGTAAAACTAAGAGTAGTTTTTGTACATTTCTAAGTCAATATTTACTTTTGTAAACAAACTGCAGATCAGTTTCAGAAGTTCAAATGGCAGTTTGGTTATGAAGTTACAAGGGCAATATCGGAAATTGGGATGCCAGATCGATCAAGCTGTAGATATATACTAAGGTCACAAGGGCGGATTCGATAATTGTTTGATATTGCATTGGATCATTGAATGGTAACTAATCAAATTTGCAGGTCCAAGATTGACAGTTTGACTTGAAATAGTCAACTACCAGAAGGAATTACCACTTATGGATTGAGTAAAGATCAAAATAAATGAGTCATTTGTTTTATATTCGTCTAATCATATAGGTATGAAAACTCATTGTTTTAACTATTGTATTATATGCACATATGTGTTAAATAAGTTCGAGCCCACTGCAACGCGGGGGGTCACCATCTAGTTAAAATTACTTGACAATCATTTATATATTAAATTTGTGTTTATTTATTATTTATATTTAAAGAAGTATTTAACAATATTATTATTTATTTATTTACGAAGTTGATATATAAATATTATTTTCTATTGCTATAAATATCATGTTTATGATTTTGTATAACTGTAATTATTGTTAATGAAGTATTTGATTTTTTTATATATATTTACGTTTTCTTTTCCATAAAAATACCATTTAATCATCACCATTCGATTTACATGACAAAAATTGAAAATATAACAACAACAACAACAACGATAGTGGTTATGATCTTGTATTAGGTCATATCGATCAAAAGTCACCTAACGTGCATTATGAATGATTACGATGCCAAGCAAAAGTTATTTTATTAACTTAAACTAAGGGTGTCGTTACAAGCAGATGTCGGTTTTTGATCGGTTTAAAACAGGTATATTCTTGACATTCGCGCCTTTAAAATAAACATTTACTTTAAAATTTTGTGACTTTAGTGTTACATAATGTACTAATTATTTCTTATAAATGTTACATTTGTAAATTTTTTTTATGTATGCATACATTTTATAACTTTTTTATGTATACAAAATGTTACATAATGTATACATATATTTCTTATAAATAGATATTACAGTCGTAACTTTTTTCTTATAAATTTTATTAAGATATGTAAACTATGTTAAATATGTAAATTAATATAGATTTTTAACTTTAAAATATGTAACCTTTATTAGACCATGTTTTTTAACATACTTTAGAATTATGTAAAATTTAACTTCAAATAATGTAAATTTTATGCAAATTATGTTAAATTTTATTAAAATATGTAAATTATGTTAAATACATAAATTAACAAGCTTTAAATTTGTAACTTTTGTGGTGCATAATATATACATAAAAATAAAATGTATGTATAACTTATTTATGATAAATGTTACATATGTAGCTTTCCGATAAACAACAGAATAAATGAGAAATAAATCATAAAAGTGAAAAAAAAACAATAAAAAAAATCTTACAAGAGATTGAAAGATTGAAAAGTAGAAGACCAAATGCTCATTTTGTAGAGTACCTAAACTAAAATACAAAATTTGTTTAAAAAAAGAAGTTAAAAGTAAATACAAACAGTTTGTAGTCATGACTAGTTAATTTCACATAATATAATTTCAAAATTGAAAATTATTAATACAATGGTTAATTAAAAACGAAATAAATTAGTTTAATAATTTAACGTATAACAAGAAGTATAAAAGGAATAAAAAGTTAAAAGTATTTACTCAAACTTATGGTTAAATAAAAGTATTTACCAAACATGAAATTGATTACTTTAAATAAAAACTAATAAAATTTAAAAAAAAAGTCGATGTAATTTTGAAGCTAAAAAAACTTGGAGTCTGCAATACTTTATCAAATAAAGAGAAAGTTCAAATATATGTGTACAAACAAACCTTCTTGTACTTTATAGTACTTAATGTAATATTATATTAACTTCTATTGAATTAGTTCCATCAAATGACAACCATTGATATATAATAATCAAGAGTTAAAAGGAAGGGTTTCTAAGGTTTTTGCAATTCATGAAGGTTTTTATTCTAACCATTATATATATATATATGGAAAGTATAAGGTGGAAACCCATTCGACATTCCAGTTCAGAAAACCCTGAAAACTCATTTGTGTGATTTCAGGCATGTCACGTATGTCTTTCTTAGATTTATTGTTTTTTAATCGAAAGGATAGTTAGATAATTTCATGTTTAATTGTCCTTCTTATAGATTCCCCTATGTCTTACACCTTTCATGTCCTATCTATATATATTTATTCTTTTCAATTTTTTTTATATGTTCAACATTTTATCATAATTTAGATAAGTGATGTAGAGGGAAAAAAACCTTTATAATTTATATTTATTTGTTATCTTACAAGTGAAATTCTAATACAAACTTTTAGTATATATAATGAATATGCACCAAAAGGTTAAAATTTAATTGTTAAATAAGTTATATCAAACACAATGTTAGCATGTTTAGCTACAAAACATTGTGTTATAGTATTAATACTAAAGTTTTTGACATTTATAAGTTATCATTTTTAATTATTTTTCGCAATAATAGTAATGAACAATTGTAAATCATATTTATGTAGTCCTGCAACATGCACGACCACTATCGTTGTCATTTTTATCGTCTCCGGCGCACCTCTGGCAATCAACGCCACCACCTTCGCCAAATCTGCCCAGGGGCGGATCTATAGTAGAAATGGGTGGTTCCCCGGAACCACCCGAGTTTCAAAATAATAATGTATTTGTATATATAAAACATTAGAGGAACCACCTTATAAATTAGGAAGGAACCACCTAAAAAACATTTGAAACATTTGGCCAGCTGGTAAGGTGCTGGTTTTGTAACTTGAAGGTCACAAGTTCAATTTCGGATTTCCATATAATTTTTGAACTTTTTTTCTTGAACTCTTCATTTTTACTAACTACTGCACAACCCATTTAGGGTTTTATTAGTCAAAAAAATAAAACACACAGACACTAAACACAATGGCGCCTGCTATCTCCCCTGTCCCCTCTTCCCCGTCGGCCGTTCCCCGACCACCACCGCAGCTTTTCCGGCCGTTCTCCAACCTCCTGCCTTCCTCTCCTCCTGTCTTCTACTCTTCCTCGAAGCTCGATTGCTCGAATCCTCCCACTTTGAAGGTAAGTTTGCATTCATTTGTTAAATGTTAATTGTTCTTGACTTGTTAATTGTTCTTGATTGCTAACTACTTAATTGTTAGGTTATTTGTTAAATTTAGTTTTAATGGCTTGTGGTCACGAATAGTATATTTCAAATCATGGTTGTTGGTGTTGGGTGTTAAAATAGTTGGAAAGATAAGAGTGGTGGTGTTGGTGGATGTTTTTTGTTGAGGTAAGGTTAATTGTGTGAATATGGTTTCTAACCGACCCGAACCTCAAACGGACCCGGAATTTATTATTGTATTTTTATTATGTAATGAACTTTGCCCGAACCATCTAACCGACCCGAACCTCAAACCGACCCGGAATTTTTTATACCCGATTCTATGAAATTGAATCATCTAAAAGTTGTGCACCACCTGAAAAAAATTCCTGGATCCGCCACTGAATCTGACACCATGTAGTTCCCGTATCAACCAGATCACGTGTTACAAGACATCAATTAGTGGTGGGCAGAGGTGGATTTAGCTAGAACTTTGGGTTATTTTTCGGTTGACAAATTAAAAACAAATGAAAAAAAAATAATTTGTAAAGAAGAAGATAAAAATTTAATTATTTATGTGTCGTGCTCTTGTGCTTCTTAGAAGATTTTCTTTAAATGGGTCCATGGACTCTTGACTTGGTAGGCTATGTTTGACTTTTAACATGTTATTAATCTTAAAGTGTTTTACTTATTGATTGAATCTTATTGAAATGATAACCTAGTTTCTCATAAATATAATTTAGTTTCTACTAGGCTATGTCATTTGTAATTGTTCTATATGTCTTGATGTTAAGTTACAAAAGCCAATTCACGAATTCAGACAAATTCTTATGCTTTTGACAGATTCTTGCACTTGAATAAATTAGTATGTAAAATGTTCAAAACATATTGTTAATTAGGAATATAGAATAAATTGGTATGTAAAATGTTGAAAAACATATGTTTCGTTGGAAGAATATTGAATTAATTGGTATGCAAAATGTTAAAAACATATGTTTAATTAGGAATATTGAATTAATTGGTATGTAAGATGTTGAAAAAACGTATGTTTAATTGGGAAGAATATGAATATTGAATTAATTGGTATGCAAAATGTTCAAAACCATACGTTTGATTGGGAATATTGAATTAATTGGTATGTAAAATGTTTAGAAAACATATGTTGGAAGAACATATATTTAATTGGGAATATTGAATTAATCGTATGCAAAATGTTCAAAAAAACCATATATTCGAAAAATGTTAGAAAAACATATGTTTGATAAAATAGAAAAAAATCTTTGAAATGCTACAACCATTAATAGGTCCCAAAATCTTGTGAAAGATTGGCAAAGGATTAAATTAGTCAATCTAAGACAAGTTTAAAATTATTAACAAATAATAAACAATATAAAATTAATTGAGTTGGACAAAAATGCTACAACATCACCTCGATTAAGTCTCAAGTCCTACCACCCCCACCTCGATTCAGGCGAGCTTTTAAACCCCACATTTTCACCACATACGACCAAAAGAATACTCAAACAACCCGTTACCACCAAGCTCCACTAATCGGATGATAAATTTGGTAACAACCATGATTTCTAAACACAATCGATAAAAAACGTAGACATAAAACGCTCGGTCGCCGGAAACACAAGAACCATCACCCTTATCTCTTTTTTTCTAGTTCTAAATTCCCGATCGACGTGACAGAGATGACGATTGTAATGTAGAAACTATTGTTCTTCGAAGTCTTGAAGCATCACATATTCATAGCTTCTCATCTTCACATGAAAGAGAGGGAGGAAGGTTAACTTTTTTGAAATGATGATTATTATTATTATTATTTTGAGAATTGATAGCTTTTGGTATGACTGTGACATAAAGTAAGAGTAACTTATTTTACCAATATGCCCTTTTTCTAATTAATAAATTAAAACTATCAAATTTAATTTCTGATTTTGTTTGGATTAATCTCCACCATTCGATCTATTAAATCAATGGTTAGATTCAAGTTTCTAGAGGTTTCACAACTCGACTGAGTTTTCATTTTAACATATCCCTACACACACACACACACAAATTTTTAGAACCCATGTGATACACGGAGTACATAAAAAATATAATTAAGCTATAGAAAATTAAATGAATAATTAAAAATAAAAACCTATATTATAAAATTAAATTGTTTTATAAGTTCATATTATATTTTCTAATGGAATATTCATATGAGCGCGTAGTATATTCTTGATGAAACCGTTTATTCCTTCAGCAGGATCAAATCGCATACCATGACACGTACACGAGACGATAAATTACATAGAACAATATCAAGCTGAAAGATTGCTTCATTGATACTAACCGAATGATTACAAGATCTCATACATACATACATACATATATACATACATGCATACTATAAGACCCCGAATCTCGAGAATCCTACAGTTGGTAGTCATATCCAAAATTCATAAAAATTTAAAACCAAAGCAATTTGTTTTATTCAAACCAGTTCAGAGTAATAAATAGCGGAAATTAACCAGTATCAAAAACCCCAGAAAACGGGGACATGTTCCCAAAGTTAAAATAAAATAAAATGTTTGTTTTATTAGAAGTCCTCGACTAGGAATGCCTTCAACTCTCCGAGTAGTTTCTAGCACGTCCAAGCGGTAATCCCCAATTCCTCAACCTGAAAGTCAAATTAACATACACACAAAGTCAGCTTGAGCTGAGTGAGATCAAGTTTTAGATAAGTAGTATTCATTAAACAATTTAATTTCATAAGTATAAACTGTAAGAGAGAATCTTAAGTAAATAATTAAATAACTTTCCTTGGTCAAATCATAAGTAAATAAAATAATAAATAATCTTTCTCCTAGTCAAACACGCAACACGGGCCTCCTCACCCCGGGTCTTCCTCAAGTAATATATTTGACCCGGTCACGGTTTAACAAAACCAAAAATCATGCAACACGAGCCTCCTCACCCCGGGTCATCCCCAAGTAATATATTTGACTCGGTCACGGTTTAACAACCTAAACACGTGATACGGGCCTCCTCACCCCGGGTCTTCCCCAAGTAATATATTTGACCCGACCACGGTTTAGCAGAACGGCGGGCCTCCTCACCCTGAGTCTTCCCCAAGTAATATATTTGACCCGCCGGGACATAAACATGTAACACGGGCCTCCTCACCCCGGATCCTCCCCGAGTAATATATTTGAACCGGTCACAGTTTAAAACATACACATCCAATTACACACTTACAAACATTGAATTCAAATATTCAACCAATCAATATCATCACATACAATCCATAAATAATGGATAACCAAGTAGTTACTATTGGGCCTAATGGCACCCTCGAGCCTACACCATAAGTAATATGTATAACCTTAAGGAATATATGACCACAACGAGTCTAAAATATCCTAAGGCATAGAATATAATTCAAACATAGATTCATGAATGCACAAACACGAATAATGCCATGTAATACCATCCAAATAGTTTAAACGAGTAAAATCGGGGAAAATTGTAATACTGCGTGTATGCTAGCCCAAAACGTAAAAAGATTAAAAAGGGCATCATAAACTCACCTGACACGAGGCACGAAATCACAACGAGCTAGAGAACCCTTACGTAATCCCACAACTCAAATGCCTGCCGGATTACGAACAATAATTACTAACGGTACCGAACCGACTCGTTTATCCTACAAGGCGTTCTAACAAGGTTCAAGTTAACTATAGCCTCGACCTTACCACGTTCGATTAAAATAACCCCCGGGGCCTTATGTTTACCAAAACGACCCATAAATACACCCGTGAATAAAGAATTTCCAAATTACCCTCGGAAGCACTAGGTGAGATTAATACGTGCGTTTAAGAGTTGTTTAGGCAATTAACATCCAACTCAGCCCCGTGTGGACCCAATAAGATAAATTCACAGCCAACAAGTCCACACGACGCTACACGAGTCGAATGGGTCGGTAACTCGCAAGCACAACGCACCAACTATTCAATAAATGCGAATACGCGTTGTACCGACCCACTTGAGTAATCGACAACCAATTCAGCCCCAATTCATATAATAATAATTTTCCAACAGTCCCTAAACCGAACCGAAGTCACCCGAGCTGAATTGGTCATTAATTACTTCAACACTCGCGTTAAACGCAACAATTCACCTTTCTAGATAACCGAATACAAACTTTCAACCTACAACTAGTTGACCAATCAAACGAACACCAATGAGCACGATATTAAAGTATGTTATACTAGACATAACTAAGAAGATTTTGGTGCAAAAATCTCAACCAAATCAGTCCCGAAATTGCTCAATTGGACAGCCACCCGGTAAGCCAAAAAACAACCGTTTTTCGACGAATAAACGAGTCGTAAGGATGAATTAAGGTGAAAAAGAGTTGAAACAATATAGTACCGATCTGGAACGAGTCTCGAGAGGCTGGAGAAAGCTGGTTTGCACGAAAAATTAGAGAGGGGGGGGGGTCTAGGGGGCGCCGATCGGGATTAGGGTATGGGTTAGGGTTTATATTTTTTTTATAAATAAAATATTAACAATATACATTCTGGCCTCTCCACTTTACTGATGGTTGAACTTGCATGAAAAGTTAAGTATGATAAGCTTACGAGGGTGGCAAGGAGCTCCCGGAAGAATACCAGATCAAGCCCGAAAGGTATACACAACACTACAAGGTTAAACCTTTTAACGGAAAACTAAAGGACGTTACAAGTCTACACCCCTAAAGATGGGATTCGTCCTTGAATCCCGCCACACAAGAACGAGCACAGATTGAGGCAATTCAAATCATCAAGACATACACTGGACGGGTATAAACAGAACCACTACTGAAAGATAGCGTACTACATCCTAGCCAAGCTATTACACACATAAGCTTTCGATAGGAAGAGAAATAGATGGTATAATATTTTAACGATTAATATGAACACAAGAGATTACCTGAAATCGAGTCCGCATCCTCCTTTGCCTCCTTCGTGGAGATATTGAAGGCCCTAACCTTAGTCTTTAGCTTGTCTTCCAACTTAACCCTAGAAGAGTTTCCCCGCTCAGAACCTCCCGCCTTATTTTCAGTACACCGAGATGCCAAATGCCCAGACCCCTCACACCGGTAACAATTCAACTTCGGACACTCGTAGTGGAAGTTTCCTGTTTTTGCACATCGGAAACAAGTGACAGACATAGACCCACATTCCCCACTATGCGGTTTCCCACACTTCTTGCATCTCTTATCATACGCATCCCCCCTAAAATTCGACGTTTCAACCCTTGCTTTCTTTCCTGCCGACATAGAATCACTGCCCCCATATCGTTTTCCATTGGAGTTAGGGTTCGGCTTCCAATCCTTTTTAGGTTCAGTCGGGCTCACCATTTCTCTTTGATCATACAAGGTGCCTGCTAGAGTAACCACCGAATGGAAAGAGCCCATGTCTGTGGTCACCACACCCCTCCGAATATCCACCGGAAGACCCTTCACATACTTCTTAATCCTCTTAGCTTTAGGGGTAACCAGATCGGGACATAAACGAGCCATTTGATTAAACTTTGTAGTATACTCTCGGTGAGTCATATGTCCCGCTTCCAAGGTCAAGAAATCCTGTTCGATCTTATCTAATTCGTGCGGAGGGCAAAAGTGATCAATAACCAACTGCCTCAACTCTTCCCAAGTCATTCTCCTAATAGTCCTATCACCCATCGCCTGAGTCAGATTATCCCACCAACACAACGCCTCCGAACGGAATGAGGCAGTAGCAAAAGTAACCATATCCCTCCCTTTACACTTACTGATCCTCAATACTGCTTCCATTTCTCTCACCCATTGATGTGCTGCCGATGCCTTCTTAGTACCATCGAATGTGGAAGGGTCACACTTCTTGAATTCCCCATACGAACAACCCCGGGTAGAGACGCTAAATGCACGAACCTCTTCTTCATCTTCACTTGGCACAATCACCTCATCTTCAACCTGAGTCTCGTTACCCTTTCCCTCCTTATCCAAACTCTTACCAACCATTGTCTCTTCCATAGCTCTAACAGCCTCAGCAACAATTTCAGGAATGGCGCTATGAAGAACCTGGTAAACTTCATCCGCGATGGCCGCGCGCATAGCCGGATCTAAGGCGGGGTTATCCCCTCCTCCTGAATCGGGGTCTCTTCCTGCTAGGGAGTCGGGTTCTCTCTCTCAGTCTCAACACGTGGCCTACGACCACGGCCGCTAGGACGACCACTCTCTGCCGAACGGGTGTTGGCCATATCCTACTGCTACAAAGACAGAACCCCAACACGGTCAGACACACGTAGTATTTAGAACACAAAAAGTAAGGGTAAACTGCTAATAACGTTGATCAAGTGTTATTAATCATTTACTTTACCCGCCCGTCCTAAGCACCCCTGCCCTTAACTATATTAGCATCCTATCTAGCACTTAATCAAGTGTGCACATGATAGAACCCTAACGCTTATAAAATGAATAAACAATTATAAATTTTACCTCTTGGCGTGCTGCTACTCGCGGTTGGCATTTCTAGTCCTTTCTTTTATAGTTCGAGTTCAAGCATTCGAGAATGCTCGGATCCCTTGAACCATGGCTCTGATACCAACTTGTAAGACCCCGAATCCCAGGAATCCTACAGTTGGTAGTCATATCCAAAATTCACATAAATTTAAAACCGAAGCAATTTGTTTTATTCAAACCAGTTCAGAGTAATAAATAGCGGAAATTAACCAGTATCAAAAACCCCAGAAAACGGGGACATGTTCCTAAAGTTAAAATAAAATAAAATGTTTGTTTTATTAGAAGTCCTCGACTAGGAATGCCTTCAACTCTCCGAGTAGTCTCTAGCACGTCCAAGCGGTAATCCCCAATTCCTCAACCTGAAAGTCAAACTAACATACACACAAAGTCAGCTTGAGCTGAGTGAGATCAAGTTTTAGATAAGCAGCATTCAATAAACAATTTAATTTCATAAGTATAAAATGTAAGAGAGAATCTTAAGTAAATAATTAAATAACTTTCCTTGGTCAAATAATAAATAAATAAAATAATAAATAATCTTTCTCCTAGTCAAATACGCAACACGGGCCTCCTCACCCCGGGTCTTCCCCAAGTAATATATTTGACCCGGTCACGGTTTAACAAAACCAAAAATCACGCAACACGAGCCTCCTCACCCCGGGTCATCCCCAAGTAATATATTTGACTCGGTCACGGTTTAACAACCTAAACACGTGATACGGGCCTCCTCACCCCGGGTCTTCCCCAAGTAATATATTTGACTCGGTCACGGTTTAACAACCTAAACACGTGATACGGGCCTCCTAACCCCGGTCTACCCCAAGTAATATATTTTTGACCCAACCACGATTTAGCAGAACGACAGGCCTCCTCACCCCGGGTCTTCCCCAAGTAATATTTTGACCCGCCGGGACATAAACATGCAACACATGCCTCCTCACCCCGGATCCTCCCCGAGTAATATATTTGACCCGGTCACAGTTTATCAAAACATACACATCCAATTACACACTTACAAACATTGAATTCAAATATTCAACCAATCAATATCATCACATACAATCCATAAATAATGGATAACCAAGTAGTTACTATTGGGCCTAATGGCACCCTCGAGCCTGGACCGTAAGTAATATGTATAACCTTATGGAATATATGACCACAACGAGTCTAAAATATCTAAGGCATAGAATATAATTCAAACATAGATTCATGAATGCACAAACACGAATAAGGCCATGTAATACCATCCAAATAGTTTAAACGAGTAAAATCGGGTAAAATTGTAATACGGTGGGTATGCTAGCCCAAAACTTAAAAGGATTAAAAAGGGCATCATGAACTCACCTGACACTTACGTAATCCCACAACTCAAATGCCTGCTGGATTACGAACAATAATTACTAACGGTACCGAACCGACTCGTTTATCCTACGAGGCGTTCTAACAAGGTTCAATTTACCTATAGCCTCGACCTTACCACGTTCGATTAAAATAGCCCCCGGGGCCTTATATTTACCAAAACGACCCAGAAATACACCCGGGAATAAAGAATTCCCAAATTACCCTCGGAAGCACTAGGTGAGATTAATACGCGCGTTTAAGAGTTGTTTAGGCAATTAACATCCAACTCAGCCCCGTGTGGACCCAATAAGATAAATTCATAGCCAAAAAGTCCACACGACGCTACACAAGTCGAATGGGTCGGTAACTCGCAAGCACAACGCACCAACTGTTCAATAAATGCAAATACGCGTTGTACCGACCCATTTGAGTAACCGACAACCAATTCAGCCCCAATTCATATGAAAATAATTTTCCAACAGTCCCTAAACCGAGCCGAAGTCACCCGAGCTGAATTGGTCATTAATTACTTCAACACTCGCGTTAAACGCAACAATTCACCATTCTAGACAACCGAATACAAACTTTCAACCTACAACTAGTTGACCAATCAAACGAACACGATATTAAAGTATGAATACTAAACATACCTAAGAAGATTTTGGTGCAAAAACCTCAACCAAATTAGTCCCGAAATTGCTCAATTGGACAACCACCCGGTAAGCCTAAAAACAACCTTTTTTCGACGAATAAACGAGTCGTAAGGATGAATTAAGGTGAAAATGTAACGCCCGTTAATTTCAGATAATTGATTTAAAGCATGTAAAGTATGTACATCTCTCAGGATTTATCCGACTTTCCTCGGAGGCTTTACGTCATCCCGGTACGTTAAAATTATGTAACTTTCTACCCAAGTTGCTACACACTTTATACTTGAGGGGCTAGAATGAAACTTCTTATTTTATATCATAAAAGAATGAAAAACCCTAACTCATAACCCTAGGTGCAGCCGATCGCAGCTAAGAACCCCCCCTGCTCGTTTTTCTTCTGCCCCGCTATGTTTCCACCGTGAAAACTTCAATTCAAGGTCGGTTTTATGATTTCCCATGTCTTTTACACCTTAATTGAACATATTAACACGTTTATTGGTCGTTAAGATTGAGTTTTGATGATAACAACTTGCTAACAGATTAGTATACGTTTATTGTAGGGTCTGTAACGCGATGTTAATCCACTGTTTTTGATCGATTCTTGATTCCATGATGTTCTACTTTGAGTCTAGTTTCCAGAAAGGTATAATACCTAATTTTTGGACGAGATTTGAATGGTTTTTATGAATTTATAAAATCGAGTGTCAAAGCTGATGCGAGATGACGGATTCTGGTCTGTCTTCCCGACGTCATAACCTTTTTTCGACAAGTCCAAATTGGTTGGTTCCACTTCTGGAAGTTAGTATTTTGAGTTAGGAACCAAACCCAATTAGAATCGTTTAATTTGGTTCGGTAATGAAAATAGCTGCACATACCTTTCTGTGTTGGAGGAATTTTTATGATTTTTGTGTCCAATATAAAAATATAATAAAAATATTTTTATAAACCTAAGAAATTTATTAAAGTATGGTAAAAATTTAATAATTTATTTCAAATGTTATCCTATGTAATTAAATGCATCTTCGCATGCTAAAATCTACACGTTTTACTCGTTATTGATCGCTAAGTTCGTTTTAGGCTTAACCGGTGGATGTTCAATTGTGTTCTTGTCGGGGCTGTTTGAAGTGAGTTTTTGCACCACAATCTTCCTAGGTATGTCCCGTATATCATACTCAAAGATCATGTTCTTAGGTGTTCGTTAAGTTGATCAACTAGTTGTAGTTTGATTGTTATGTTCGGTTGTCTAGAATTGTTGAGTTTGATGCGTTAATCGGTTGGATGACCAACCGAATCAGTTTGCATGGCCCTAGGGGAGTCTAAGGGCTGTGGGAAAATTATTTTTTTGATGCTCAGGGTTGTTGTGGTTAGTGCTTCATCAATCGAGTCGGCGATGCGCGAATTTTCGTTTTAACGTTAAAGTAAGAGTTGTAAAAAGGAACCGTCAATCCTATCAACTCAGGTGACATAATCTTGATGAATGAAAAGATTTAAAATGGAATTTGGTCCATTCGGGGCTAATTCGTTTAACAAATGGTTTTAAGGTTTATTACCCGCGCATTCGTCCCGATTTGATTATCCTTGGGCCTTGGGCCAAAGTATTGGGCCTTGGGCCAAGTTGTTGGGCCTTGGGCCAAGCATTGGGTCTTGGGCCAAGTTGTTGGGCCTTGGGCTAGAGTATTGGGCCTTGGGCCAAAGTTGTTGGGCCTTGGGCCAAGCATTGGGTCTTGGGCCAAGTTGTTGGGCCTTGGGTTAGAGTATTGGGCCTTGGGCCAAAGTTGTTGGGCCTTGGGCCAAGTTGTTGGGCCTTGGGCCAAGCATTGGGTCTTGGGCCAAGTTGTTGGGCCTTGGGCTAGAGTATTGGGCCTTGGGCCAAAGTTGTTGGGCCTTGGGCCAAGTGTTGGGCCTTGGGCCAAGTTGTTGGGCCTTGGGCCAAATGTTGGGCCTTGGCCAAAGTGTTGGGCTGGTACGGCCCATTAGGCTAGAGCGTTCCTACAGTCTAGTTTAGTAACGCGTTATGTATAATTTACAGGCCCTTGCTTGTGATTTTGCCCTTAGGAACTTCCTAGCTCGTTGCAAGTATTCGATCGATCTCAGGTGAGTTCATGATGCCCCTTTTTACTCTTTTAAGTTTTGGGCTAGCATGCACACCTAAGTGTTTTTCTTACTTGATGAGATGTTTTGAATGGTTTTACATAGGCTTGCTAGTATTGGTAGGCCTTGGAATGTTATAGAATGTGTATGTATATATATATTTATATATATTTAGAATGGCCAATATTTGGCGAATGTTGTAGTCGTCTCGACTACTAAATGTTGCGTATGCCTACCTTGTGTTTGTATGCGCCGAATGTTACGTGTTTGGGTTGTACGTTTGCTCGACCCTGAATGTTTGTAGTCGTTTCGACTACTGAATGTTGCGTATGCCTACTTTGTGTTTGCATGCGCTGAATGTTACGTGTTTGGGTTGTACGTTTTCTCAGCCCTGAATGTTATTTATTGGATGTTATATACATATATATATACTGATATATATAGAAATGCATGTATAGAGATGCTTATACGTAAGAATGACTATTTATCGAAGGTGGTGACCTAACTGATGCATTTCCATTTACCGTTTTAAAACCGTTGGAATGATTATTTAAGAATTTTGTTACTTATTTAAAACTTGAACTCACTCAGCTTAAGCTGACTTTGTGTGCATGTTAGTGTAAGTTTCAGGATTTGGAAGAGGATGCCTTATCGCTTGGACGTGCACGGAGCTACTTGGATGGTGAAGGGCATACTGGAAGGAAGATTTGTTTAAGAATATTTTATTTCAAGGAAACTTATAACAGTTATACTTATTTTGGTTCTTGGGCAAAATTCCCGGGTTTCGGGAACTTATTTCATTTTTCATGTTTTCCGCAAAATTTACACTCTGATACGCTTGTTTTAATGGAAGAAATGGTTTTTGAGTTTATTAAATTTTACGAGTGTTTTGAGTGATTACCAACTGTGGGGTTCCCAGGGTTCGGGGCCTTACAGAAAAAGAGTTGAAACAATATAGTACCGACCTGGAACGTGTCTCAGGAGGCTGAGAGGGGGGGGGGGGGTCTAGGGGGCACCGATCGGGATTAGGGTATGGGTTAGGGTTTATTTTTTTTATAAATAAAATATTAACAATATACATTCTTGCCCCTCCACTTTACTAATGGTTGAACTTGCATGAAAAGTTAAGTATGATAAGCTTACGAGGGTGGCAAGGAGCTCCTGGAAGAATGCCAGATCAAGCCTGAAAGATATACACAACACTATAAGGTTAAACCTTTTAACGGAAACTAACGGACGTTACACATACATACATAAATACATACATACACACACACACATACATACGTACGTACGTACATACATACGTGCATACATACATACATACATACATACATACATACATACATACATACATACATACATACATACATACATAAGGTTAAGCTCGACCCGATGTGCACCTTGAGGCGGCCTACCATTTTAGAGAGAATTCGGCAGCATAACGCTACTCGCTGAAGGAGATGAACAAAACTCGAAGCCCAAATGAGCAAGAACTACCTATTTATAGGCCCAAGCCCCATTCGTTACCATCACTAACGAATGAGGTGTTCTCGTTAATGAATGGCTTCCCATTCGCTAAACTCCTTAGCGAATGAGCTCTATTAAATAACAAATGAGCCTTATATAGTACACCCTTAGCGTATGAGCTCCTATGCTAACGAATGGGCTGCCATTCGCTAACATATTAGCGAATGGCCCTTAGTCTATAAAGAATGGACTCCATTCGCTATACATTCCATAGAGAATGAGTCGTATTACATTGTAGCATATTGACTAAACTACCCCTAGCCTATTCGACCAGCTACGAACAATAAATCATGCACTAACAGACTCCCCCTTTTCCGTAGTTGCCGAATACTTTAACTGCAAATCATCAGTCGCAATAAGTAACTCTCCCTTTAACCGATAATTCTCGGGCTTGTGCAGACAGACAAATCTCTAAGTCTCGTAAGCAAACCAATAACTCGTAGCTTCTCGTATCTGATCTCTCCCTCAAGTAAGCATCTCCAGGTGATCTTCCTTACCATCCAATTGGCATATGATATTGTAACGATTCCGACGAAACCAGGGATACCCTAACCGGTAGACGATAGTTACGTCATATTTTATGTCGGGTACATGAGTTACCATGGTAATTATACGACAATACATGGTTCACTGTACTGATTGTACGTGAATATATAATTCATCGTATTGAATATGCGATTAATCGATCGATAGTTATTGAAACCCGAACGAATCGAGGGTTCAATTATAGACGAGAGATATGATATTTAGTGATGTTACGAAGTATTAAAGCTTCGGGATAAGTGGATTAAAGCACAGAAAAAGGATTTCGATTTAATAGTACGTCGGTGCGTTAAACGAAACCTTTAATACCAAACCGAGCAAGAGATGATCGATCAAGCCGAAAAAGATGTGCGATAATTAATGATATGATGTTTTAAGTTAATAAATGTCATGGTTTAAGTTTTTAAAGTTCTTAAATCGGTTTTATATAAATTTCATTTTTAAGCCGAAAAACGACCGTTTTAACCCCGTTTTAAGCCGAATTAAACATTTAACCGAAAAACGAACTAAACCAGATTATCCAAAACATTATCCGGATTACGAGAATCCAAACATGTGGCCTAGAATGGAGAGGTGGGTCCCACCCCACCCCCCTCATTAATCCGATCGGACCTAAGGGTCCAACCCCCTTTCTCATTTCTTTTTTTACAACAATCCATCCAAGCTCATCAATCCTCTCAAGATCATGATCCAAAACCGAGAGTTTTTAGCAAGAAAACAAGGTAAATAATCGAGTTATATACGTTTCCATCTTCGTTTCTTGAGTTTGTTTGCAAGAAAATGAGGTTTCAAAGATGAAAACCGATTCTTGCATGATCAAGTGATGTATACGGGTTATACAAGGGATCTTGGTCCAAGAAAGGAGTAAACGAATCAAAAACGAATTTTTACGGTTAAATCTTTGTTTTTAGAATCATAACCGAAACCATGAAAGAAATGGCTTGATCGTGAGTGTAACTTGTGTGGTATTGTGGTATGTTGTTTGTAGGCTCTGTGTTTAGTGGTAGATAAGGCGGAAAGACGAGTTTGTAGCTTGTAGTGGCGGAAAACGAAAGGTATATTCGGTTTATGTTCGGTGTATGTGTATTGGGACAGATTGTTGATGATTTAGAGTTTGGTCATGAAATTTTACAGGGATGTTCTACACATGAAAATAAGAGTTCTGTGAATTTTTGGTAATTTTTGGATAAAGGATGAATATTTGGTGAATTTAATGCTCGGTTTTGGCTAAAAATGGTGAAAAATAGTTAAATATCATGAAAAATTCTGGAAAATTGCAGATAAGCTTTTTATATCATGTATAAGTCACAAACTAAATTTGAGGTCAGTTGGAGAAGTCTAAGTAGGATTTTCGGTTAAACGAGTTCTAGGGTTTTCTAGCTCGGTTTTAGTGAAAATGGCATGTAGAAGAAGATTTTAGTTCTGGAAAAATTACAGGGGACTATGTGGATGGCAGGGGACATCCAGGAGAAATTTGGGATTTTTCTAAGATCGTTTGGTATTTACAACATATTTAGTGTTTAAATGGTGTTTAAAAATAGATAAATAAATTTTAAATATAAGAATTAATTCTGGAAATATTTTTATAAAATTCCCCACTGTTAAAAAGTGATTTGTGCAAAATTTCAAGATCCGAGATTAAACGGATAATTATTTGTGCTAATTATCAAACTTTTAAAGTTAAAACGCGTAAACCGGTGAAGTTCGCTTAAGCGAGCTGACTGGTGTATAAAAACCCTAAAAATGAACTATTTTCATATAATTGAGTTAAACAAGTAAAAATAAATCATCCGAACATAATTCGGATGATTTGAGTAATTTTAACCTATTTTAACAGTTTCCGGTACGTCAAAGACGGAAACGGGACCCGCGGGCAATCGGGGCGTCTAAACCGAGCTCAAATCTCACAACTTTAATTAAATTATCAGCCAACCACTACTTTCGGGTCGTGTGTGACCAAACTCATTTTTGAAACGTAAAAACGGATAACCGTGCTAGGCACGCAAAACGAGAAAAACGACTAATAGTAGTTGTGACCATGGAACTCTAAACGACATCACAATCTGAGTCCGGAGAAGTGTTTCTGGGTTAACATTGCCCCAAGAACGGGTACAGTGCTGGGTTAACAGTGTCCCCAGATGTACCGGTTAACTTGGTTAAAGTTATATTAATAATGAGTGTATAGTAACGATCGTAGGGATCATATTACAGATTGGACGTGTTAACTGATAATGATTGTTGTTACCTGCTTGCATGTGCTAAGGTGAGTTTCACGAGCCCCTTTTTCTGAATTGTTTTCGAATATTTTCTCGGGGCGGAAGCATGTTTTTACTGAGATGTTTAAGTACATACTGAACGCATGGATTTGCGTGTATTTATAAATATTTGATTGTACGAGAATCGTACGGAATGGGTACAGTACTGGGTTAACAGTGTCCCCAGATGTCTTTGGAAGTGTTACTGGGTTAACTGTGTCCCCAGATGTCTTTGGAAGTGTTACTGGGTTAACTGTGTCCCCAGATGTCTTTGGAAGTGTTTCTGGGTTAACGTTGCCCCCAGAATGAGTACAGTACTGGGTTAACAGTGTCCCCAGATAATATTATATTTTGATAATGATTTATCATGGTTTACTCGAATTGTGAAACTCACCAACTATTCGTAGTTGACCCGTTTTCTCACATGCTTTTCAGGTACAATTAAGATGAAGTGATTGCTTACGTGCTAAGTGCTTGATGTGTGTAAGATTTGCGTGCGGGATGTTAGGATACATTATAACAGATAGAATTATGTATCGTATTGTATGATGTGTGTATCACCTAGACGGTAATGGAATACAAGATAATGTAATTTGAAGTATATTAATGCATTCAGTTTTCTTTATAAACAATGTGGTTGATATCAGAGGTGTCTGTTGCATCCCGTTTACGTTTCCGCTGCGGTTACGGGGTGTTACAGAAGTTGGTATCAGAGCCATTGGTTATAAAAGAATTAGGATGTCTTTAAAAGATACCTAAAATATAACCAGTAGCTCAAGTATTATAGGATCTGAATATCAACTAATAATTTATAGTGACGAGATCTGGATGAACTTGGATGGACAAGTGAGTTGTTATGGTCCGGAACATAATAACAGACTTGTCCGTACGAGGGAGTTCAGGGGAAGTCACGGGGTACGTTAATAGGTAAAAATGGCAACATATGTGTAAAGTATATAATATTATTTATGCGTGCTAATGTGTGTATATATATATGTATATATATCTTGTGGTTTCATGTATTGAGAAATAGGACCCGGATAAGGAACCGGGGGATGAAATAATAAAAGTACCGAGGATGCTGAAATTTTTAGAGCATCGGTTGATAATGAGTCTGACTTATCGGGCCATAGTTATGATAGTACCAAGTTAGATCTCCCGTTTGACATTAACCAGAAATATCTAGTAACCGTCACTCCCAACCAAAATTGATAAATCCCTTACCCTACCAACACCGGTACCGTATATCCTAATAACCCCCTATGTTCACCCGAACCGCCAACCCTCACGTACGGACGGACCTGTACCTGATCCCGTTCTTATTCCATTAAGGTAAATAAATAAATAAATAAATAAAATAAAATAATAATAATAATGAGTTTGATAATAAATGAGCAGATAAAAATAATATAAAGAAATATATATATATATATATATATATATATGTATTGCTCACTCTCAAACATATGAGACATACCACCTCCAGATCGAGAATTACTGATTTTAGCAAACCTAGAACGCCTGAGGACATTGACTGAGCAAGTGATAGAGTTTCCCCTAATAGTAATTAATAATATTTGAAGGCAACCCATGTTGCGCGATTACCTTGAACCTTGCAACTCCCTATGTTAACCTTACATCCGTTAGATGCCTATACCCATGTATACTCGAATAGAATGATTACCCATACACAAAGAGGTGTTGGAATCATTATAGCATAGTTGGTTATTCGTTCGTAGGTGGTATACTGTGTATGCCGGATATACGAATAGACATGGATATTATAACTCCGTGGTACGTAATCGTTTGGTGCTCACGGTGAGCATGTATCGGTTATGCTGACATGCAGAAGGATATTGAAATCAAGCATATTAAACATTGATCTTTGTTGAGAAAGATCTATATGTCAGTTGGTGACAAGGGTTATGAAACATATTTAAACGTTAACCGACGTCAGGTTAAGTCCATATGTTATTATATTTGTGGGACATATATACTAGATACTGGTATGTGTAATATGTGTGATAATATTTGGTGTGTATGTGTACCTGTTGTTATGATTGAGCTGGTAACGAGTTATACAGTGAGATTAGTATTGATTAATGCGTACGGGATGAGTACGGCAGAATGACATAAAAAGAGTAACTCCAATGATGGAGATTGATATGATTTAGTTGGTTGCTCAAAGATAGCAGATGATGATACCGAGTGTCGTATCACAGATCACTGCTAGTGTTGATGCAAATGTGATCGCAGAATTATAGATCGAGCAATCACATGATTATGAACACTTCAACTCTTAGTGTTATTACTAAGAGTGATAATGTTCCACCGAATACTATTATGACTACAAGTGTTAGTTATAAACTAAACATGAATAGTAGTCGTAATGAATTAGATCCGGTATGAAGGATATGTTTGTTGGTTGTGTTAAGGAAATTATTAAGAGTTTATTGATGGTAAAGGGAGGAATAGATTAGCGAGTGGATAGAAAAGATCGAAATGGTTAAGAATATTGGCAAGAGTGTAGAACATTGTGTAGTGAAATATGCTACAGATATGTTGGTAGATTATGTTGTATCGTGAGGGAACACGATGGTACAAAATTATAGTTAGAAAATTATTACTCAGATGATATGGTCGGAATTTAAAATTCTTGTGCTAGAGCACTTTTATTCGAGTAATTAAGTTCGGAGGTTGGAAACTGAGCTATGGAAGTTAGAAATGTTGTGTGCTGATCGCTTAGATCATGCTAATCGTTTGAAGGAATTGTCATGTCTGGTAACATGGCTAATTACTCCTGAAACTGAGCTAAGTGAGCGCTATATTGGGGACTAACTCCATCGATAAGGAGTATAGTCAATCCTGTAAAATATACAACCTTTGGAAGGGTTGTGTCACAAGCCAGCATTGATATATTTGACTCTATGGGAAGCGGAATGGAAGGACGTTAGGTGAAACGTCGAGTGTTCAAGAAGAGAAATGATAAAGGTATGTCCTACAACCCAGGATTATACTAAGACTAGTTCTGGTGTGAAAACATGAACCGCATGAAGGGTCCTTCCCTAAATGTGGAAAATAAGGTTATCGGCAGGAAGAAGAATGTCGAGTGATATTAGGCCACAGGTGCGGTAAAGATGGACGTAATGCCCTAATTGTAGAACCAATTGAAGCCATGTGAACCGGCAACCCTAACCCATTCGTGTACAACCACTCCGAACCCAACAGCTTCAATAACAATCCATTCGAAGAAATCAAATTATGCCAAACAATTGTACTTGCTATGAATGTGGCAGTACAGAACGTTTCAAGAGAAATTGCCCAAAGTTGAACCAAGGTGTCGTTGGAAGATGAACCTCATGACAAGCATCAACCTCTGATCAAGCAAGGAGCCGTGCTTTTGTGAGTAATCCGAATAAAGCACGTCATGATCCAAAGGTGGTACTAAGTATGTGGTAGTTTTAAATCAATAGGCTTCAGTGATATTTTTACGGTCGTCGATAGAAGTTAGTTCCTGTTAACCTCCCATCATTTGGAAAGATACCGATTAGTGAAACTATAGAACCCTATACTGTAGAATCGCTAACGGTAAATCCCTAATGGTTAACTAAATTGTTCGGAATTGTCCTATTATTCTGAACGATTAACCTTTCCTTATTGACCTACGACCAGTAAAGTAAAGAAGTTTTGACGTAATAGCTAACATGGATTGGCTAACTCGACATGAAGCTGAAATCAAATATGAAAAGAAGACGATTAGAAGCTCTCTTTCGGACGATTAAGCGATTAGATACAGAGAAAAGTGTACGGTATTATGTTACCACTCTAATCTCATCTTGAGATGTTATAATATTTACGACAAGAAGACGTGGTATATTTAACAAACGTGATTGCCAAAGTATTTAAAAGAAAACATATAGAAGATGTTTCGGTGATACGTAAATATCCAGAAGTTTTTCCAGGAGAACTTCCTGGATTACCGCCAACCCGACAGGTCGAATTCAGAATCGATTTAATACCTCAAGCTGGTCCTGTTGCTAAAGCATCTTACCGACTTGCGCCAACTGAAATGCAAGAATTATTGGATAAAGGTTTTATACGACCTAGTTAGTCACCATGGGGTGCACCAGTGTTATTTGGGAAATGAAGGACGGAAGTGTTAGGATATGTATTGATTAGGGAGAATTGAATAAAGTGACAATCAAGAATAGGTATTCTCTTCTTCGAAGTAAATGATCTGTTTAACCAACTGCAAGGGGCGATTTATTTTTAGAAAATTGATCTTAGATATAGTTATCACCAAATGGAAAAAAAATCCAAGAAGAGGACGTTGCAACAACAGCGTTTCGGACTCGCTACGGCCATTATGAATTCTTAGTTATGCCTTTCGGGCTAACAAATGCGCCGGCAGCATTCACGGAACTCATGAACCGAGTCTGTAAACTTTATTTTGACAAATTTGTCATAGCATTCATTGATGATATTTTGATATATTTGCAACGTAAAGAAGAGCACGAACGATTTGTAAGGAAAATTGTGGAAGTGTTAAAGCAAGAGGAGTTGTACGCGAAGTTTTCGAAATGTGATTTTGAATAAAGAAGGCATAATCCCTTGGTCATGTTGTAAAGCAACAAGGATTTCACATAGATCCAAATAAGATGGAAACCATTAAAATTGTGCCAAGCGCCGATTTTAAGTCTCCCCGACGGAGACGATGGTTTTGTCGCGAATTGTGACGCATCGCGTAGAGGGTTAGGATGCGTGTTGACGCAGTATAATAAGGTTATAGCCTATACTTCCCGACAGTTAAAAGTACACGAGAAAAATTACACTACTCACGACTTAGAACTAGGAGCGGTTATCTTCGCACTTGAAATCTGGAGACTTTATCACTACGGTACGAAGTGCACCATCTTCGCCGATCATAAAAGTTTGCAGCACATATTCGATCAGAAAGAACTGAATATGGGGCAATGAAGATGGGTTGAGTTGTTAAACGATTATGACTGTGACATCCGTTATCAACCCGGGAAGGCTAACGTCGTAGCCGATTCCTAGAGTAGGAAAGATCGGGTTAAGCCAGTGCGAGTGCGAGCGCTGGGGATGATAGTCCAGTCGAACCTTTCGGATCTGATTCGAGTCGCTCAACGTGAGGCGTTGAAAGAGGAACAATTGGAAAAGGAGGGACTTTACGGCAATGAGAAGAATTTCGAACAACGCGTGGACGAAATGCTCTATTTCAGAAATCGGGTTTGGATCCCGACCCTCCATGACCTTCGTGAATTAATCATGGACGAAGGGCATAGATCGAAATATTCCATACATCCGGGATCGGATTAGACTATTGATGATACGAATATCTGGAAGGATTTTATTAATGGCCGAGTTTGGAGAAAGATATGGTTACGTATGTTGGTGAATATTTAAGTTGTGCAAGAGATAAGGCTGCACACCGAAAACCCTAGAGAACGCCACAACGGCAGAAAAATTCGCCAATGATAGTGGGAATAAATTACAATGGATTTCGGGACGTAAATTCCCAAGATATATCAAAGGCATGAGATAAATTGGGTAATCGCGGATCGATTAACCAATCCTCGCATTTCATCCCAATCCATGTCGATTACCACAATGAATTCTCGCCCAAATTCATGATGGTGAAATGGTATCTCGTCGTGGAGTACCATTTTCAATTATCTCAGATCGAAATAGTCATCCTACTTCCAATATTGGAAGGCGGGGAAGGAAGCATCGAGAGCTTGAAGCTTTCTATGGGTGAAGTAATTATCACCAAGTTGTTAAATTGAAAATGGGCGTTAATCAAGCCATAAGATTTGAATTGATTTGAGAAACAATCAATCGGATTTATAATATTTAAGATAAGCTGAAAGCAGCGCGAGATTGGCAAAGGATGTATGCCAATATTCAAAGGAAACCATTGTCACTGGAAAGAGGTGACAAGGTATTTTTAAGGCATCACCATAGAGAGGTGATATGAGGTTTGGCAAAACCGAAAATAGCTCCTTAATATATTGGACTTCATGAGACTATCTCCATGATTGGTCATTTAGTTTATCGATTAAAGTACTCCAGGGGCTAAGTATTATACATGATGTTTTGCCATGTATACGGATTGAAAAGTACCTAAGCGATGAGGCAACGAAAGTACTAGTAATGGAAGTACTCATAGAAGACATACTTGATATCATAAATAATTCCGTTGAGATAGTAGACGGGAAAACTAAACAGTTTGGACACACCAAGCTTTATTGATTAAGATTAAGTGGAATTCACTGCGAGGACCAGATTATACCTGGTAACGCGAGGGTGAATTTTGAAGGAAAAACCCCCCACCTTTCTCTCGAAAGGGGATAGTGGGCGTGTAAAATTTCGAGGACGAAATTTCTTAACGGGGGGAGAATGTAACGATTCCGACGAAACAAGGGATACCCTAACCGGTAGACGATAGTTACGTCATATTTTATGTCGGGTACATGAGTTACCATGGTAATTATACGAGAATACATGGTTAACTGTACTGATTGTACGTGAATATATAATTCATCGTATTGAATATGCGATTAATCGATCGATAGTTATTGAAACCCGAACGAATCGAGGGTTCAATTATAGACGAGAGATATAATATTTGGTGATGTTACGAAGTATTAAAGCTTCGGGATAAGTGGATTAAAGCACATAAAAAGGATTTCGATTTAATAGTACGTCGGTGCGTTAAACGAAACCTTTAATACCAAACCGAGCAAGAGATGATCGATCAAGCCAAAAAAGATGCGCGATAATTAATGATACGATGTTTTAAGTTAATAAATGTCATGGTTTAAGTTTTTAAAGTTCTTAAATCGGTTTTATATAAATTTCATTTTTAAGCCGAAAAACGACCGTTTTAACCCCGTTTTAAGCCGAATTAAACATTTAACCGAAAAACGAACTGAACCAGATTATCCAAAACATTATCCGGATTACGAGAATCCAAACATGTGGCCTAGAATAGTGGCGGAAAACGAAAGGTATATTCGGTTTATGTTCGGTGTATGTGTTTTGGGACAGATTGTTGATGATTTAGAGTTAGGTCATGAAATTTTACAGGGATGTTCTACACATGAAAATAAGAGTTCTGTGAATTTTTGGTAATTTTTGGATAAAGGATGAATATTTGGTGAATTTAATGCTCGGTTTTGGCTAAAAATGGTGAAAAATAGTTAAATATCATGAAAAATTCTAGAAAATTGCAGATAAGCTTTTTATATCATGTATAAGTCACAAACTAAATTTGAGGTCAGTTGGAGAAGTCTAAGTAGGATTTTCGGTTAAACGAGTTCTAGGGTTTTCTAGCTCGGTTTTAGTGAAAATGGCATGTAGAAGAAGATTTTAGTTCTGGAAAAATTACAAGGGACTATGTGGATGGCAGGGGACATCCAGGAGAAATTTGGGATTTTTCTAAGATCGTTTGGTATTTACAACATATTTAGTGTTTAAATGGTGTTTAAAAATAGATAAATAAATTTTAAATATAAGAATTAATTCTGGAAATATTTTTATAAAATTCCCCACTGTTAAAAAGTGATTTGTGCAAAATTTCAAGATCCGAGATTAAACGGATAATTATTTGTGCTAATTATCAAACTTTTAAAGTTAAAACGCGTAAACCGGTGAAGTTCGCTTAAGCGAGCTGACTGGTGTATAAAAACCCTAAAAATGAACTATTTTCATATAATTGAGTTAAACAAGTAAAAATAAATCATCCGAACATAATTCGGATGATTTGAGTAATTTTAACCTATTTTAACAGTTTCCGGTACGTCAAAGACGGAAACGGGACCCGCGGGCAATCGGGGCGTCTAAACCGAGCTCAAATCTCACAACTTTAATTAAATTATCAGCCAACCACTACTTTCGGGTCGTGTGTGACCAAACTCATTTTTGAAACGTAAAAACGGATAACCGTGCTAGGCACGCAAAACGAGAAAAACGACTAATAGTAGTTGTGACCATGGAACTCTAAACGACATCACAATCTGAGTCCGGAGAAGTGTTTCTGGGTTAACATTGCCCCAAGAACGGGTACAGTGCTGGGTTAACAGTGTCCCCAGATGTACCGGTTAACTTGGTTAAAGTTATATTAATAATGAGTGTATAGTAACGATCGTAGGGATCATATTACAGATTGGACGTGTTAACTGATAATGATTGTTGTTACCTGCTTGCATGTGCTAAGGTGAGTTTCACGAGCCCCTTTTTCTGAACTGTTTTCGAATATTTTCTCGGGGCGGAAGCATGTTTTTACTGAGATGTTTAAGTACATACTGAACGCATGGATTTGCGTGTATTTATAAATATTTGATTGTACGAGAATCGTACGGAATGGGTACAGTACTGGGTTAACAGTGTCCCCAGATGTCTTTAGAAGTGTTACTGGGTTAACTGTGTCCCCAGATGTCTTTGGAAGTGTTACTGGGTTAACTGTGTCCCCAGATGTCTTTGGAAGTGTTTCTGGGTTAACGTTGCCCCCAGAATGAGTACAGTACTGGGTTAACAGTGTCCCCAGATAATATTATATTTTGATAATGATTTATCATGGTTTACTCGAATTGTGAAACTCACCAACTATTCGTAGTTGACCCGTTTTCTCACATGCTTTTCAGGTACAATTAAGATGAAGTGATTGCTTACGTGCTAAGTGCTTGATGTGTGTAAGATTTGCGTGCGGGATGTTAGGATACATTATAACAGATAGAATTATGTATCGTATTGTATGATGTGTGTATCACCTAGATGGTAATGGAATACAAGATAATGTAATTTGAAGTATATTAATGCATTCAGTTTTCTTTATAAACAATGTGGTTGATATCCGAGGTGTCTGTTGCATCCCGTTTACGTTTCCGCTGCGGTTACGGGGTGTTACAGATATGAATCAATCTTTCAACAATAACAGCAAGTCATCAGCTATCCATCAGCACTAGTAAAGCAAACATATCTTTACATTTTACCTCGTCATACATCCTCATGAACAACCCTATCATTCAGAATCTTTCACTTCTGTTTTCCCTCTCTCGATAACGTCTATCCCAAAATATCAACTTTCTAAGCTATTCTACATCCCATTCGCTTGGATGCAATACTGTTTTGGGCATATAATTTGGAGATCCAACCTCCATTAGTCAATCCTGAATAATCTGATTTTTCAATCCAATGACAAGACTCAAATTGAATTCTTCAACAAGATCAACTCGTTCAAAAATTGTCCTCTTCAACAGAAGTAATCCGTCGAGTACTCGTAGCCAACATTTTCAGGATCAAAGCCCTTCAGAAAGATGTAAATGGACAAACACTCGTAACCTACATAATCAGGTTTCAATCTTGAACGAATCAATTGAAGTATTGAACTTAGTCTAACGTAGCTTCAAAACTGTGTATTACCACCCGAATTGCAGTAATTTAAACTAGTCCTCATTCGCTACCCATTGAGTGAATAGGGTGTCATTTGTTACAAATAACCTCATTCGTTATCCATTAAGCGAATAGGGTCTCATTCTTTATAAGTATCCTCATTCGTTAAACAAGTTAATGAATGAGCACATATGTTAAGGATAACAGCAAATGGTAGAAATAATTAACAAATGGTAGGACTCATTAACGAATAGCCAAACTCTGTAACGAATGAGAAACTTCAACAGTAACTAATGAATGAGAGGTTGGAGCGTTACTATAGACGCCGAAAAAACATATTTCACTGGAAAATTGGTTATGATGGTCGAAAAACGGTTTCCATACCGGAAAACTCACATCTTCATCAATATCAAGTTTTATCCATGGAGGAATCATCAAAAACCACTCAAATCCTCATTTTAATCCACCAAAATCATCACCAAACCTCTAGATTTCAATCAAGAACACAATTCACTCTTCAATTTCATCATTCATCCAATAAATCCTCCACAAATCTGATCAAACAGTAATGAAATACAAAGAACACGATCAATGTATCGGATCAAAATTCTCATCGAAGTTGGTACGTATCAAGAGCATTTCCCACTCTGATACCAATTGAGGAACCGTTTATTCCTCTAGCAAGATCCAATCGCATAACATGACATGTACACGAGACGATAAATTACATAGAACGATATCGAGCCGAAAGATTGTTTCATTGATACTAAACGAATGATTACAAGATCTAACACATG
Organism: Bidens hawaiensis; assembly: GCF_021521415.1. Taxonomy (NCBI): domain Eukaryota; kingdom Viridiplantae; phylum Streptophyta; class Magnoliopsida; order Asterales; family Asteraceae; genus Bidens; species Bidens hawaiensis. The sequence goes on from NW_027494943.1 coordinate 94,947, forward strand.
CATGCATACATATATAGATATTCGACTCACCTCGATGTGCACCTTGAGGCGGCCTACCATTTTAGAGAGAATTCGACAGCATAACGCTACTCGCTGAAGGAGATGACCAAAACTCTAAGCCCAAATGAACAAGAACTGCCTATTTATAGGCCCAAGCCCATTCGTTACCATCACTAACGAATGAGGTGTTCTCGTTAACGAATGGCTTCCCATTCGCTAAACTCCTTAGCGAATGGGCTCTATTAAATAATGAATGAGCCTTATAGAGTACACCCTTAACGTATGAGCTCCTATGCTAACGAATGGGCTGCCATTCGCTAACATATTAGCAAATGGCCCTTAGTCTATAACGAATGGACTCCATTCTCTGTACGTTCCATAGGAATGGGCCATAATACATTGTAGCATATTTTCTATACTAACCCTAGCCTATTCGATCAGCTACGTACAACAAATCATGCACTAACAATTCTTACGCAATTTTTTCATAATCACGAAAAAGATTCACTTGATAATTATAAGTTGTAATTATATTTTTTAATGAAATAGTGAATTCAAACAAAATATGATAAGATGCTTCATTATGAATGATATAAGAAAATAGCATTATATATAAAATTAGATGAATAAAACACGCTTTTCTATCACAGTTTCGAAAGAGATGAGTGAAAACTCCATGTATCCATGGAGGTTGAATCAATATGTGACAATAAATTTGCTATTCATTCATAATTTATTCTTGTCTTTATCATCTTAGACCTATCTATAGATATCGTTTATTAAATTTTAAAAAATTGATCTCCTACACTCAAAAGTGTATATAAATTGATTTAATAAAACAAAGGTAGATCTTATTTCATTAAATATATAAATATTTTGATTATTTTAATCCCTATAAATATGTTTTCATTAAAAATAGAATAAAAGTTTGAGCGAAAAATTTATACTAGGAATGAATCTCCAAGTGACACGTGTCCCTAGTTATTTTCTTTTATTATAATAGGTAGTGTTAGGGCTCCGATTTTCGGTATCCTTAGCAAGCAGTATGTTCAGGATAACTTCAAGATATGGTATCCTCCAAGGTAACAGGTATCCTAAATATATTGTATAAGTAACAATTTGTCTGCTATCTTTCCTTGTTTATCAGGTCAAGAGATTTATTATGATTCACTGAAGACTCGGACTTGCTGTTAATAGAACGTGCTCAAGAAGGAAAACGTGCTTAATGGGAGAATTAACGGCTAATTAGATTTAGTCTTTTGTTTCCTAATTTATAGGCGTAGTTGTTAGCTTCTTTTCATTATAAATAGAGCAACATTCGGATCATCTCGCACACTCTTATCACACGAGACTTAGTAGCACTCGCTCTTTGTAATCATGATCCAGTTGAGCTCCACCAATTGTAACCACCTTTTGTTATTAATAAACTAGTGGTGATAGTTTCACCACCCGGGGTTTTTTTCTTGTTATCCTAAGGATAACGGGTTTTTTCCTCGCAACAAATCTCCGTGTTCTAGCATTTTTTTACATTCATTTCAATCAAGCACCTTGTCTCATTTTACTAATTTGGTTGTAAAGTCACTCTTGTTAATTTTTGACCAAAACAATTTGGCGCCCACCGTGGGGCAAACGGTGCGATAATCCTTCAAATCCATTTATTTCATTCTCAATCATTTTCATTCCCTTCATTATGGCCTCACAACCAAAAACTAGTTCAGTCTTTGCTCCGGTGGTCACCGCTGCTTCAAATGTCAACCCAGGACCTCCACTAGTGCTGAAGAAGAACATTCAGCCCAGAGGAGAACTTCCACCATACGCGGGATCCTTTACACGGGTAGACCCAGTTATTTCTAACAATGACCTTTTTGCTTTGATGAAACAGGTCAAAACCCACATGAAGCAGTAAGAAAAGACCAACTCAAGGCTATTTATGGAGATTGAAGGGATCAAAAAGAAGCCAGGGCAGGAAGCTACTCCAATCATGCCCAAGGTTCTTGATTTTTGTTCTCCAGGATCATCTATCCTTCAGAATCCCGGATCCTTGGGGGCACAACCAACAAGGACTCCGTCTCAGCAGCAATAAGGATATTGGGGAATTTACCCTCCGGTATCCTTGGAATTACCCAAGTCTACGAGGCCAGATTCCATTAACATGCAGCCTCGTTCAACCATGCCAGCTGGCGTATTCACATCAGGGTCTCCCATAGCGTCCGCTGAAGTGCATATCGGGGACGATATCCCTATGCAGGCGTCACCTTATCCTGAGGATAAACTCAATGGAAATGCCAGTCGTCAAGACTCTGGATACTAGAGACCTAACCACGATCTTGGTAACAGTTTACTTAATGCTAATTTATACACTAACCATGGATCTGTGCAGGATAAGGGGATATCTCCTGAGATAGCCAAGGAATTGCAGAAAATGAAAGACATGATTTCCAATATGCCAGGGATAATACGTCCCATAGCTGAAGTTCCCACAGGAAGCCACAGGTTATCCAGGTTTACTTAGCCTATATGCGACGTAGAAATCCCCAAGAAGTTCCAAACTCCCAGCATGAAGCTATACGATGGCATCACAGATCCCGAGGAACACGTAGCTCAGTATAGAGAAAGGATGGAAATCAACCCCATCCCCATTGACATCAAAGAAGCTTACTTGTGCAAGGGATTCATTTCAACACTAACGGGACCGACCCTCAACTGGTTGTTGAGTATTCCTTCCAACACTATTACTTCATTTGCTCATTTGATTAATTTATTCAATAATCAATTTTCTTGTAGTAGATCTTTTGAGAAAATGACAGGTGACTTATATAGAATTGTTCAGCATAACAATGAATCCTTAAGGGATTACATAACCAGATTTAGTAGGGAAGCTTTGGAAATCCCCAACCTTGATATGGCAGCTGCTGTTGAAGCCTTCAAGATGGGATGAAGGAAGGATTCTCCTTTCTATGATGATCTTGTCATGACTCCATGAAGGAATCTTGATAAAGTCAGAAACAGGGCATTAAGATACATTCAGCTAGAGGATGACAAGAAGGCTCATGGAAACTTGGTTATCCCGAAGTATGAGTCTACCAACAGGAAATCAGACTCTCCACAAAAGTTCTTAAGGCCAAAGCCATATTCCAAATAGGATAATTCCAGGATAAATGCTGTGGAAGAAGACAAAGATGACGAAGAGTATCCTAAAATATCTGAATATTGTTTTAACCTTGATATTGGTGGTGTGATTTGTGCCATGCAGGATTTAGGTGACAAGGCTAGATGGCCCAAGAAAAACGAAAAACCCGGATCCAGGAAAGACAAGTCCAAATGGTGTGTATTCCATGAAGACTTTGGCCATTGCACTGAAGATTGGATAGCACTTCGGAAGTAAATAAGGTACCTTCTCAGCAAAGGATACCTGAAGGAACTGTTTGAAAGAAACAAAAACAAAAGTCAGGATCCTGTCAAGATACCTGAAAGGGCACCTTCACCTCCACCCGGGGCTAAGGTTGTATCCTTTATCTCGGGAGGATCGGACATCTGTGGAACCTCATATTCTGCAGCTAAGAAGCGTTCCAAAGTAATGAAGATGGACAACGGAGAAAGACCTCTCCGTACTTCCACGTTAACAACTCAAAGAATCATATCCTTTGATGACCGGGATAGATGTGATCTTGTGTATCCCAATCATGACGGTTTGGTAATTACTTTATGTATAGCTAACTGTTTTGTGCGCAGGATACTCATTGATGGAGGCAGCTCCGTGAACATCATCCAACTGGATGCCTTGAAGAAAATAGATATTCCTGATACTGAGATTATCTCGAGATCCTCAGTCTTCGCGGGATTTAGTGGGGAGACCAAGAATACACTTGGAGATATCAAACTTCCAGTATACATATAGAGAGTAAACTCTCTACAAAAATTTTTGTGTTATTGACTCATTGTCTTGTTTTAATGTGATCTTAGGCAGGCCATGGATTCATGACATGAAGGCAGTACCCTCAACATACCATTAGCATGTAAAACTTCCAAGTCCTTGGGGAGTTATCAAGATAGAAAGTGACCAAAAAGACGCCAAAGATTGCTATGCATCGTCAATGAAGTGGACTGCAAAGCCTACTCAAGCATAGCAATTACAGAAACAAGCAGGGGAGGTCCTGCAAGCTAGAGAGCAGAATGTGAAGGAAGTATCTTTGGATCCTCAGGATACTAAGATCAAAGTACTGTTAGGATCAAGTATTCATGAGGATATTGAGATGGAATTGATATCCTTCCTAAAGAAAAGAGCTTCTATCTTTGCCTGGAAACATGAAGATATGACAGGTATCTCTAAATCTAAAATTACTCATAAACTTGGTATAGATAAATCTTTCAGGCCGGTACATCAAAAGCGAAGGAAGTTTGCTCCTGAGAGAAACATTATCATACAAGAAGAAGTGCAGAAGCTACTCAAAACCAAGATGATAAGAGAGGTTCACTATCCTAGATGGTTGGCCAATCTAGTTGTAGTCCAGAAGAAGAATGGAAAGTGGAGAGTGTGTATGGACTTCATAGACCTGAATAAGGCCTGTCCAAAAGAACCATTTCCACTCCCACACATTGACTCAATGGTGGATGCGACTGCTGGCCATGAACTACTAACCTTCATGGATGCATCCTTAGGATTTCAACAAATTCAAATGGAGCCTTCAGATCAAGAAGACACAGCCTTCATGACTCCCACAGGTATATACTGTTATATTGCAATGCCTTTTGGACTAAAAAATGCAGGTGCAACATACCAGAGACTAGTTAACATGATGTTCAAAGATCAATTGGGGGACACGATGGAATTCTATACAGACGACATGGTGGTAAAGTCAAGGAGGGCTGGGGATCATCTCAAAGACTTGGCAACAGCATTTGACATCCTGGATGAGTACAATATGAAGCTGAACCTAGCCAAGTGTCATTTTGGTGTCAAAGCAGGAAAGTTTCTTGGATACATGGTCACCAAGAGAGGAATAGAAGCAAGCCTTGAGCAGATCAAGGCTATCCTGGATATCAAATCACCAAGAAATGTCGAAGATGTACAAAGGTTGACAGGAAGAATAGCAGCTCTCAACAGATTCATCTCAAGATCTTCAGAGAAGTGTAAAGACTTCTATGATATCCTGAGGAAGAATCAAAAGTTTGAATGGGGAGAGAAGCAAGAAAGGGCTTTGGTATCCTTGAAGGAATACTTATCCTCAGCACAACTCTTGATGAAGCCAGTTGATGGTGAACCATTATCCTTGTACTTAGCCGTTTTGGAGAGTGCAATAAGTGCTGTCCTAGTCAAAGATCATGAAGGTCAACAACATCTGATATATTATGTAAGTAAAAGTTTACTAGATGCTAAATCCATGTATTCTTATCTTGAAAATTAATTTTAGCACTTATTATGGCTTCTACTAAATTGACACATTATTTGAAACTCATGTTATTCATGTAAAGACTAACTATCCTATTAAAGCTGTTTTGAGAAAACCAGAAATGTCAGGTAGGATGGCAAAGTGGGCTGTAAAATTTAGTGCATACGATATTGTGTATGAACCAAGGATAGCCATAAAATCTCAAGCACTTGCCGACTTTGTGGCTGATTTTAGCCAGGATATTCTTGAAGAATTAGGAAAAGAAGTTCAACAATTGGACATCAAGGAGAGTTGGACCTTGCATACTGATGGTGCCTCCAACATAAGAGGAACAGGTCTAGGTATCCTGCTAAAATCTCCACAGGGGGACATAATACCTCTATCTATATCTTGTGAATTTCAGACTACTAATAATGAGGCTAAATATGAAGCCTTAATAGCTAGTTTACAATTAGCTATGGATATGAGGGTCATGTATCTTCAAGTTTATGTTGATTCTTTGTTATTAGCTTACCATTTTAATGGCGCTTATGCAGTGAATGCAGAAAACTTAGCAAAATATTTAGAAATAGTTAAGCAATTAGCTATGTGTTTCGAAACATTTGATATAGTTCAGGTACCAAGAGAAGAAAACACTGAAGCAGATGCCTTGGCAAATTTAGCATCAGCTCTCAAGATACCTGATGACATCAAGATACCCATCATACATATCTTGACTCCAGCAACAATGGAGAACCACGAAGTCATGCAAATTTCAAAACCTGATGATGATCCAGTATCCTGGACCCATCCTATAATACGGTATCTTCAGGATAACAAGATCCCAGAAGGAGAAAATCCTAGAGCTTTCCGAATGAAGGTAACCCATTATATTATCCTAAATGATATTTTGTATAGAAAATCACTTGCAGGTCTATACTTGAGGTGCTTGGAACATGATGAAGCACAAGAAGTCCTTAAGGATATACATGAAGGTGATTGTGGAAACCACATTGGGGGCAGAGCCTTAGTATCCAAGATACTGAGGACATGTTACTTCTGGCCAACAATGAAGAAAGATGCAATGAATTTTTCCAAGAAGTGTGATGCTTGCCAAAGACACAGCAACATATTGCATCAACCAGCTGAACCACTACATCCTGTTATATCCCCGTGGCCATTTATGAAATAGGGAATGGATATTGTGGGATAGCTACCCAAGGCTCCTGGGGGAAAAGTCTTTATGCTGGCTATGACAGATTACTTCTCCAAGTGGATTAAAGCAGAAGCGTTTGTCCAAGTTAAAGAGAAGGATGTGATATCATTTATCAAACGCAATATCCTGACAAGATTCGGTATCCCGGCAGAGATCACTTGTGATAATGGTTCACAGTTCATCGGTAGCAGGACAACCAACTTTTGTGAAAGTTGGGGAATCAAGATGGTGACTTCAACTCCAGCACATCCTCAAGCCAACGGTCAAGCAGAGTCAAGTAACAAGATCATCATCAACAATTTGGAGAATAAATTGGGGTCCAAGAAGGGAAAATAGGCTGAAGAACCACCATTTGTTCTTTGGGCTGATAGGACCACTTCAAAAAATGCAACGGGTCAAACACCTTTCTCTTTGGTGTTTGGGGCCGAAGCTGTTATCCCTACAGAGATGGTGATCCCCACGGTAAGAACCAGCATCCAAGATACTGAGTCCAACAATCAAAGCCTCACTAAAGACCTCGACACTGTTGATGAACTCAGAGATCTTGCCAAAATCAGAATGGCAGCATACCAACAAAGATTAGCCAAGTTCTACAATAAGAACATCAGAATTCGAAGATTCTAAGTAGGAGATATGTTGTTAAGAAAGGCATTCAGAATACCACTAATCTAGCAGATGGACAGCTAGCTTCAAAGTGGGAAGGTCCTTACTTAATCGATTCGAAAGCAGGTAAAGGGGCTTACAGGTTAATCACTATAGAGGGTGTCCCTATACCAAGAGCTTGGAATGCTATCCATTTTAAGGTATATTTTTGCTAGTACCCTTAACTGGTATGTTCGTATCCTTAACATTTCAGGATAAAGGTATGTTCCCTTATTTATTTTTACATTATCACATATTTAAACTTTATTATCTCTTCATCAAGTTTACTGCCTTAAGCATCAGAGGGGTGTTAGCCAGGCTAACGCCCACCCCTCATTTAGAATTTAGTGTTTTGCAGTTATCCTAAGGATACGTTATCTTGACAACAGTTAGAGGCTGATCGCCTCCCACACGAATATGATATCCTTGATATCTTCTAAGGTTTAAAAGTCTTCACCTTTCTCACGAATTGGGTAACACCCCACCTGGAGCGTACGATGATTCGAATATAGTTCGAGGCAGGTGGACTAGACCAGCTGATAATCTGTTTTTTGTTGGCTATATATTGAATCCTTAAGATAAGTGGCAGACGTGTCACACATATGGTTTTTAACATTTTCATGTTATCTAAGGTTTATAACATTTTCATGTTATCAAAAGTTTTGGCATTTTCATGTCCTTACGTTTGGGACTTTCCCCAGTTTTATCTAAGGTTTAGACATCTTCATGTCTCTCAAGTAAAGGCCTTGTCGCCAGCAAAGAGGCTTTATCGCCAGTAAAAAGGATTTATCGCCAGTAAATGGGCTTTATCGCCAGAATTATCTCACTTTATTTTAGTAGGTCGGAGATCGGCCAAGTCGCTAAGTGTAAATATGTTGCTAAGTTGTTTTTAAAATACCAAAAGCATAGCATGTAACAAGATCAACAATTGGGGACATCATATGTAAGCTTATTAGATTTATCAACTAGTGAAGGTACTCTTTTGGTTTGATTATGACGACTCACACAAGGCATAAGAATGTATTATCCTTAAGATATTTTATTTTCATACATAATAAGTCTCAAAAATATATTTTCTAAAAATATGATCCTTAAAATATTTTATGTTCAGGATACATTATCCTCAAGGTGTTTAATTAAAAGTCCTAAAGATTGATTTTCTGAAGATATAATCTTTAAAATATACAAGAAGTATATTCTCAGGATACATTATCTTCGAGATATCTTATTTCAGAAAGATGAAAATGTTTCATAAGCATATTCTAATCAAAACTTATTCAGATAAATTATCTAAAAATGGCATACATGTAGAACACAATGATTAAGCCAAAAGATTGTGTCATTTATAACGTTAAGTGCAGATAAACAAAAAGACAATGCCTAGGCTTCGCCTTCAACAAGTGGAAGATCCCTCCACCAGGCATTATCATACAGTTATGGTCAGGAAAACATAGGCTTCGTCTTGAAACTCAAGATCCCTCCACCTATGTCTCCTTATTGTCAGATATCCTAAGCTTACTTGTTCAAGACAGGAAAATAAAAAATGTTCAACAAACAACCCAACATCAAACCGTAAACAAACACATAAACCTTAAAAAATTGGGCTCAAGCCTTTTCTTTAACGCTATCATCGCCCAATTGTGCTCCGTCACAACCGCCTTCACCGCATCCTTGATTGTCACCTCCAAAACCTCCTCCGTTGCCTTCTCCGCTCCACTCAGACCAGCCTCCTTCACATTTTCACCATTAAGCTAAGCCAAAACTCTCTCCCAAGCAGCCACATCCCAGAAAGGAGTGTCGACAATAGCATCCTTGGCCTCCTTAGCCATCTTGAGATGAGACTGGAAGATCGAGATCGCTGCAGATTTCTTGGCTCCCTCAGCAACCTCTTGGATCCTCATCAGAGCACTTGCCTCCTGGTGAACCAACTCCCTCCTGACCAATGCGAGCTCCTGCTTCATGTCCTCGTTCTCCTTGCTCTTATTGTCGAGAAGATTGGTCTTGGCAGTCCCTATCATCAGCATCTCGGCAATGCGTGTGTTGGCATCAAGGAGCTCGTGATGGAGATCGTTGAATTTGGAGGATAGTAGTCCTAGTCCCTACCCAAAATTAAAATATCCTCAGCATACGATATCTTCAGGATATAAGGATATGTTATAAAGACCTACCTGGTTGAACACGAGATCACATGTCGAAGAAGAGTCGGAAGTGTCCTGGGTCTTTCTCTTTTTTGAACCCTTGGCGCGACTTCTTTTGGGTTTTGGGTGAGGAACGGGAGCGGCTTCCTTCTTCTTGGTGCTACGGGTGGAGACCATGCTGTCAATATTGTCCAGAACAAAAACCGAAGCGGATTTGCCTACAAAAATACAGGTTAGTATCTCTAACCCTTAAAGTTTTCTACTAACATTTCAATATTTCTTACCAGACATGACAGAGCCTGCTGACGGCGATGGTTCTTGGAGGCTTGACTGGAAGTAAAACGTCCTTTCCTCCTCGTCAATAAGAAAGAAAGAGTTTAGCTTGCTCTCAGTCCCTTTGGTGGGAGGGGCAATCTCAAAGAACTTCAAAGCTGAAAATAACACAGACAAAAGCATATCAGTAACAAATATATCAGCATACATCTTCAAAATAATGTATCCTACTTTTGGTGACCCAAAGATACGGAAGGTTGTTAGGATGAGGAAGAGAATCTCTCTTAACAAAAAAGAACTGTTTCTTCCACCGGTCGTTATTTTGGGTATTTCTCAAGACAAGTGGGGTACGGCCGGAATTGGTTTTGGGAAGGTATCTTGAGGAACCGTGGCTGCGAAGGTCATACACAGAAGCAAGTTCAAAAAGGGTAAAATTGAGGGCATGATCGGCAATTAATCTTTCCAACACGAACAGGGTTCTCCAAACCATAGGCATGGTTTGGGCAACACTAAGAACAGTTCTGACGAAGAACTCGGTGGTAAAGGCCGGAAATGGGTAAGAAAAGCCGATTTTAAATGGCAAATACGGAAAGCAGATCCAGGTTCTTGAAACAAAATCAGAAGAAACAGCAGTATCAAAGGGTCTAAAGACAGTTCCCGGAGGGAAACAGCCTTGAGACTGAAGATTCGTAATAACGGTGTTGCTAAAGGTACTTATCTCACTCGCAGGACTTGCGAGGAGATTTTGAGACATAAAATCCTCAACGCCGGAAGGGTGAAGTTTTGGAGCCATGATTTCGTGAAGATAAAGAAGAGAAAGAAAGAAGAAATTACCTGGATAAAGGAACCGGTGAAGAAAAGCATTATTTATCCGGTAGTTATATAGACAATCTAGGGTTTAATTGATTACCAAGATGAACGACACGTGCAGCAAGATCTGTCAGTCATGCAGAATTCAAAATTCAAAATTTAACAGCTGTACCCCATTTTAACAGCCGTTAATTTTGGGATAATTGTTAGGGCTTGAATTTTCGGTATCCTCAGCAAGCAGTATGTTCAGGATAACTTTAAGATATGGTGTCCTCCAAGGTAACAGGTATCCTAAATATATTGTATAAATAACAATTTGTCCGCTGTCTTTCCTTGTTTACCAGGTCAAGAGATTTATTATGATTCCCTGAAGACTCGGACTTGCTGTTAATAGAGCGTGCTCAAGAAGGAAAACATGCTTAATGGGGGAATTAACGTCTAATTAGATTTAGCCTTTTGTTTCCTAATTTATAGGCGTAGTTGTTAGCTTCTTTTCATTATAAATAGAGCAACACTCGGATCATCTTGCACACTCTTATCACTCGAGACTTAGTAGTACTCGCTCTTTTTAATCACGATCCAGTTGAGCTCCACCAATTGTAACCACCTTTTGTTATTAATAAACCAGTGGTGATAGTTTTCACCACTCGGGGTTTTTTTCTTGTTATCCTTAGGATAACGGGTTTTTTCCTCGCAACAAATCTCCGTGTTCTAGCATTTTTTACATTCATTTCAAGCAAGAACCTAGTCCCATTTTACTAATTTGGTTGAAAAATCACTCTTGTTAATTTTTGACCAAAACATGTAGATATATATAGTGTTTTCTTGAATATTTAGATGTTGTGTGGAACCTAAATGGCTATCAGAACACAAATAAAAAGTAAATATAGGCAAAATTGTTGTTTTGGTTGAATTCGATTAATATAGTTTGAATCGATTTATTCGGTTTTAACTATAAATGGACCTAATTGAATTCGGATCGACTGTCCCTTTTTCGAATTCATCGATAAACAATAAACAATAAATAAACAAAATTCCGACATAAACTTTTAATTCATCGATTAATAACGAACGTTAAAATAATAAATGACACAGGGGAAAAGAAAAAAAAATAAACGGGTCAGGTTTTCGGTCCAAAAATTTACAAATGTTACAATATGGTTGTTTCCTATTAGAAAAGAGCCTCAGTTATTTACATTACATATACAATGGTTGCTGCGATGTTCTACTTACACATAAGAATTGTGTCTTTTGCCTCATGGTATATATATGTAAAAACTAGTGTATTGCTCACCAACATGCGTGTTGATCAAATTTATTTATATATTGCTGAGAAGCATAATCAAATGTCTGCTGCTTTTTGGATCTCTTCCTCAATATCTGCAAATAAATATACCAAATAAGTTCATGTCGAAACAACTAGGGGCGACAATCGTATAGCATTTTGGTCGTGATTGTCCCCAATAATGAAGTTACTAAAATCAAAACTAAAAATAACCTAACTAATATAGCAACTAAAAAAATATTTTTGAAAATTTTTTTTAAACTTAAGACACAAAAAACAAATCCTCAAACCGCACGTGCAAAGCCAAGACATGAGCACAAATCGTCATTTTCAAAAATCAAGGCCTACTTTCTTAACCAACAAACAAACAAAATCCTTTAAAACTCACAAAATCTCAACAAACCGACACACATAATAATTTCCAAAGCTTTCCAACTAGTACCTTGCCGGAAAATAGTTCCAATTACCCAAAGAATGAACAACATTACCAACATGTATCAAAATCCCGGCCAAAACACATACCAATTCAACAACTTTTTTCAAAATTTTATTAAACTTTTCCAAGACTTCGAACTTACATCTCGCCGGAAAATAATTCCAATAACCAAATTCTGACAACAGAGCTCAAAAGTTTCAAAAACACAACTAATATTACCAACATCCGGGCCAAACTTGAAGTAATCTGGTGAACCCAACCCGATTTATCCCGACACCGGACACACACAAGTCAAACAAATCCCTTCAACCCGACCAAATACTCACCCAATACTGACAACCCAACACCCAATAACATGCATTCAAAACCCCCCAAACAATATGAGATAATGGAATCCTACACCAATCTCAAACGAAAATAACCACATACCTTTCAATTAAAGTGAATGTAGATGATGAAAATAATCACAATTAGTGACGGTGGTGATGGTGGCGGCCGGCGACGGTGGTGACAGGAAGGATGGTGGTCGGATTTTTGTGTGTGGATAGGGTTAAAGATAAGAAATATGTGGTGAAAGTGATAGGAAATTGGGCTTTTATTATTTTTTTCGTCAGATCTGTGCAACTTCGCGTCACGCGAAGTAGCCTGGTAAACATCTTCGCGTTGCGAGAAGATGTTGTTGACTTTCTGACTTTTAATTTTGACTGTTGACTTTGACTTCTTGTCCTTCGCGTCGTGTGAAGATGCAAGGCTGAACAACTTTGCGCCACACGAAGATGCATTTTTACAGGCAAATTTTAACGATTTTTGGTGTTCAAAAATATCTATCTTTTAAGTTTCTTGAGTTGTTTTCCCTCCTTCACCAACTTCGGTCGCCATATACCAATTACTAAGTACCTGGGGCTCCCTCTAGCAACGCATGTGCTTACCAATTCTTCTCAATGATGATCGACCTGTCGCTTCCCCACACTCGATCCTTTCTCTACACTGCACGTTTTGAGGAAAACTTTTATCTAACTAGACTTAATATACAAAAATACAACTTACAAGGGCTGAGTTGCCTCCCGGTTAGAGCTGAATTGAATGTCTACAGCTCGGCATTCCCTTGTTTCTTCAGTCAACCAAATATGTCGGCTCATCCGCCAAAAAGAAAACTTCCGAATCATGTATCTCTTTGTTCAAATCCGCATCTTCTAAATAAGGCTTCAAACGATGACCATTCACCACTTGCCTCAGATGATCATCAAAATCTTCAATCTCAACTTCACCGAACTTTCCAACTCTCTTGACTTGATAAGGTCCCATCCACTTGCTCTTCAATTTTCCCGGGAAAAGATTCAATCTTGAATTGTACAACCACACTCGTTGTCCCTCTTCGAACGTCTTTCTTCTTAGCTTAGCATCATGAACTCTCTTCATCTTATCTTTGTAAACAGATGCACATTCGTAAGCCTCATCTCTCAACTCTTCCAGCTCACATATGTTCAACTTCCTTTGTTTATCTGCACACTTATAATCTAGGTTAATATTCTTAATGGCCCATGACGCACGATTGGCTAGCTCAATAGGTAAATGACACCCTTTCCCACAAACCAACTGATAAGGGGTGGTTCCAATTTATAAGTGGTACCGTAAGCCCATAAAGCCCATTTAGTTTATTCGACCAATCTTTCTGATTGGGCCTTCTTTTGTAAAATCTATTTGATTTGCCGATTGGAAACCTCCCATCACTAATGATAATCCGGGGGACACCAAAATGTGAAAATATGTTAGACTGGACAAACTTACAAACAACTGTATGGTTATTTGTCTTGGTGGCGATTGCTTCTACCCACTTAGACACATAAGCGACCGCCATCAAGATATACAGATTTCTAAATGAATTAGGGAACGGGCCCATGAAATCAATCCCCCAAACATCAAAGATGTCGACAACGAGGATTGGTTGCATGGGCATCTCATCCCCTTTTGAAATACCCCCTATCTGTTGACATCTAACACAGTTCTTAACAAACACTATTCCATCTTTAAAGATGGTAGGCCAATAGATTCCACAAGCAAGCACACGATGTCCTGTCTTCTGGCCGCTGAAATTGCCTCCACACGCTGATGACTGAGCATGATGCAAGACACTCCGAATCTTTTCCTCCGGTATGCAACGCCTCATTACTTGGTCCGCTCCAACCTTGCACAAATCTGGATCTTCCCACACATAGTATTTTACCTGCGAGAGGAAATGTTACTTCTTTTTCTTCGGCCAAAACTCCGGAATTGTATCTGCAACAAGAAAATTAATAATGTCAGCATACCATGGCAAAGTTGAAACAGAAAACAATTGCTCATCTGAAAACGATTCATTGATGGCCCTCTCGTCTTTATCCTCCTCTTCTTGACCCACAAGTCTCGACAAATGGTCTGCTACCACGTTTTAACTTCCTTTCTTGTCACGGATCTCCACATTAAAATCCTGGAGCAGTAAAATCCATCTGATCAAGCGCGGCTTTACATCCTTCTTCTCCATCAAGTACTTGACTGTGCTGTGATCTGATAACATAATAACCTTGCTCCCTCAAATGTAAGATCGAAACTTATCAAGTGCATACACTACCACAAGCAACTCCTTTTCCGTAGTGGTGTAATGAATTTGAGCATCAGAAAGGGTTTTGCTCGCGTAGTATATGGCAACGGGCCTCTTATCTACCTGTTGACACAACACGGCCTCGACTGTAACACCCTAGCTAAAGCGGAAAATGCCCGAGTGTGATGTACAGATTGCTCAAACACACGTGGCACTATTAATAAGCCATTTAACACAAGTTCAAATAAGAATACAACATGAAATCAAATCATAATCAAAACAAATGTCTCGTTTATTAATAACCTAGGTATTCTAACCGTCTTCTAGTCCTTCATCCTCTAATCACGGTACCTGTGACATATGTATAAAATAAAGTCAACTATAAATAGCCGGTGAGTTTCCACAATTTTAAATACATACATAAAAACCGTACAAGTCATGAACAAGTGATAAACGAGCAAGTCCTTTCCAATTGGTAACAACCAACATACTCGGGTAATCCCGCAAGTAAGGTCCTGTAAGGCCCCGAAACCCGGGAACCCCACAGTTGGTATTCATTCCAAAACACTCGTAAAAATAATTAAACTTAAAAACAATTCTTTGCATTAAAATAACATCACAGAGTATAATTCGGCGGAAAACATAAATAAATGAATTAGTTCCCAAAACCCGGGGATTTAACCCCAAAACCAAAATTAAGTATAACTTTTATAAGTCTGTTGAAATAAAATGCTCATAAACAATTCTTCGTTCCAGTATGCCCTTCACCGTCCAAGTAGCTCCGTGCACGTCCAAGCGATAAGGCATCCTCTTCCTAACCTGAAATCTCACACTAACATGCATATAAAGTCAGCTTAAGCTGAGTGAGTTCAAGTTTTAAATATGTAGCAACAGTTTTAATAATCATTCCAACAGTTTTTTAAAACAGCAAACAGAAGTACATCGGTTAGGTCACCACATTCAATAAATATTCATTCTTACGTATGAGCATCTCTATACGTGCATCCTATATATATATATATATATATATATATATATATATAACATTCAATAATAACATTAAGGGCAGAGAAAACGTATAACCCAAACACGTAACATTCAGCGCATGCAAACACAAAGTAGGCATACACAACATTCAGTAGTCGAGACGACTACAAACATTCAGGGTCGAGCAAACGTACAACCCAAATACGTAACATTCGACGTGTGCAAACACAAGGTAGGCATACGCAACATTCAGTAGTCGAGACGACTACAACATTCGCCAAATATTGGCCATTCTAAATATATATAAATATATATATACATACACATTCTATAACATTCCAAGGCCTACCAATACTAGCAAGCCTATGTAAAACCATTCAAAATATTTCATCAAGTAAGAAAAACACTTAGGTGTGCATGCTAGCCCAAAACTTAAAAAGAGTTAAACGGGGCATCAAGAACTCACCTGAAATCAATCGAACACCTGCAACGAGCTAGGAAATCCCTAAGTGCACAATCACAAGCAAGGGCCTGTAAATTATACACAACGCGTTACTAAACTAGACCGTAAGAACACTCTTGCCTAATGGGCCGTTCAAGCCCAACAACTTGTCCCAAAGCCCAACACTTGGCCCAAGGCCCAACAGTTGGCCCAAGGCCCAAGGGTAATCAAATCGGGTCGAATACGCGCGTAATAAACCTTAAAACCCTTTGTTAAACGAATCAGCCCCAAATGAACCAATTCCATTTTAAATATTTTCATTCATCAAGATTATGTCACCCGTGTTGATAGGGTTGACGGTTCCTTTTTACAATTCTCACTTTAACATTTAAACGAAAATTCGCGCACCGCCGACTCGATTGACGAAGCACTAACCAAAAAAGCCCCGATCGTCAAAAAAATAATTTTTCCACAGCCCTTAAACCCCCCTAGGGCTGTACAAACTGATTCAGTCGGTCACCCGATCAATTAACGCAACAAACTCAACAATGTGCAATTCTACACCCGATAAACCCTTGTTTTCGAACTAAAATCGATTGACCGACCTAAACACCTCTATTGGCCATGAAATTATAATATGATGTACATGTCATACCTAGTGGGATGTTGATGCAAAAACCTCACTCGAAACAGCCCCGGAAAAGCTCAATTGGGCAGCCACCCGGCTAGCCTACAACAAGACGTTTTTCGAACAATACACGCAACATAAGGATCAATTAACGTGTAAAAGACTTGGGGAATCGTAGTACACACCTTGAATTGAAGTTCTAAGGCTTAGAATTGGCTGCAAAAAAAAGAAAATCGTGGGTCTTGGTCTTGTTCTTGTTCTTTCTGCCGATCTCAACAGCAACAGAAAATAGGGTTTAGGGTTTTTGTTTAGTGTTATAATATGAAACTTTTTCATTCTAGCCCCCGGAAAATAATAATAATGCAACGTGGAAGAAATGTTAAGCGATTAGACGTACTGGGATGACGTAAAGGCTTCTGAGAAACGTCGGATAAATCCCGAGAATTATACATACTCTACAATCTTTAATTATTGAAATCGGAATTAACAGGCGTTACAGGTCCTTTCCGTTTGATAGCAATCAACGTATTCGGATAATGAGGCACTTTTCTACTCGATACAAATGGACCGGCGTGCAAAGGGGGCGTATGATCATACTTAATGAGGCTTCCAAATCTTGCAAGTAATATTCGTGCAAGTAATACAAGTGACACACAAGTCCATATACGAGTTGTAGTTTTGTAATAGAAGAAACAATACTTAAATTTATATAAGGATACATATGCTACCCCAAAACATAAAACATTAAATAAGGGTGGTGTAAAACTCACCTTATGAATAAGGTAATAAAAGAGGCTTGTAACTGTTGAAGAAATGCAACAACCGAATACGTCACGAAAGCCGAAGCGTGTGATCAATACCAACTAAAATAGATAAAACAAGACTCACTCAATAACCTTACGGGATTGTATTTTTATTGGTTATTTCATGTTATTTTGTATTCTTTAATTATAATATTATCATTTAAGTTTTAACGGAAATTTGGTTATTAATATGATTAACGCACTTTAATGGTGAGAAAACAAAGCTTAAATGTTCGAAAAGCTTGAACTATTGATTATAAGTCGAGAATAAAGTTATTGCTTTAATGAAATGATTCTTAGTAAATTAATGTTTACGTTACGTTTAATAAACGACTTTTAATAGCGGCTTACGAAAATGAGAGACTTGGTTTTTAAATGTGAAAAGGTGAGATATATTTTATATAATTTTTATTTAATTTAAAAAGGTTTTTATAAATTTATATTGATTTTTAAATGGTTAAAATTGATAAGATAATTAAGTAAACTGAAAAACTAATAAAATAAAAAAATGTGCCTGACCCGGGTTTCAAACCCGGGTCCTTATGTTATAAGTTTCGTGTTTTAGTAGTTGAGCTAGGCTTCATAATCATTTTATGTTTGGTTCTTAATATTTAAATACAATAACTGTTTAAGTGGATATTTGATTAATAATATTAATAACAATCATAACAGTTTACAAAAAAAAGGAGTGCTTGACCCGGGTTTCGAACCCGGGTCTGTTGTTTACAAGGCCAACGAGTTAACCAGTTAGACCAGAGAACAATTCAGTTGGGTTATGAAAATAGTTTATTGTAAACACAAGTTCAACTTCATCTTCTTCATCTCAAAACCATAGAAATCAATCTCATTTTCTGTTCCTTTTTCGGTGAAATTAGATTAGGGGTTTTGTTTGTTGGTTCATTAACGTTAATATGCATATAACAATTACCCGTTAATGTTTTGTTTCACCGGAGAAATGAACTCGCTGGAAAAGTAAGAAGGTCTCCCAATTACAGATAATTCAGTGTATTAGAGGGGGGGGGGGGGTTAGAGAGAATGACCAAGTTGTAATGAAGGTTGGGTCTCTATTTATACAACGAATTGGAGCGTATACGCTTTAATGACATTGATTTGGTTCCCGTAAATTCCGGCGAAAATCGTGGGTTTGATTCGCGACTACAAACTGTTATGGTATAATTAATACACAGGATATCGATGTTAACATATGGCAAAAAGTGTTAAACTAATTTTATTTGTTTAAAAACATGTTTTATAGGTTGTTTGGACATCGCCGGCGCCGCCACCGGCGGGCGGCTGGAAAACGGGGGAAGGAGGGGGCGGGGGGCTGGGTATGTTTATATTAACATTATATTTTGAATAATTTACATTCAGGTCCCTCAAGTTTCATAAATATTTTAAATGAAACTTAATACTTTTAAGTTATTAATAAGTATTTGAAGTTCACACTTTTAACCCCTTAACTTTATAATATAGTTTTCGGTTTTGGATTTATTTACGCGTTTAACCCGTACAACTCGCTTAACGTTTAAGGCTCGGGATTTCATAAATAAATTGAACATAGTAATAAATGAGCGAACGTCAAACGTTAAGTGTAGGGAATACATTATTAATGATAAATAGTACATCGAAACGACCCATCGTGTCGGGTTTACAAATACAAATACGAATTGAAAAATTGACAAATGTCACATCGACCGCATAGTCACTTGCATCACATATGATCTCAAATGGAAGTGACCAGTCGGTGACGACAAGATCGGGGCTTCAACCAATTTGTTTTTTAGTACATTAAAAGCCTTAAGACATTCTTCGTTCTTTTAAAATCAAATTACACGATGGTTTAGATATGACATTAAAATTCGTTATGAACCGACGGTAAAAACCAGCATGACCCAAAAATGCCCTTATCCCTTTTTAATTAGTAGGCGGTGGTAAATTATATATGACTTGGATTTTCGCCCGGTCAACCTCAATCCCCCTACTTGAGATGACATGTCCCAAAACCGTCCCTTCTTAAACCATGAGTGGCTCTTTTCCCAACTTAAGACCAAATTCGTTTCCACACATCTTTTTAAAGCTTTAGTTAATTCATTCAAGCATTTTTCAAAAGATGAACCAAAAATCGAAAAATCGTCCATAAAAATTTCAAGTGAATCCCCGACCATATCTGAAAAGACACTTATCATACACCTTTGAAAGGTGGCCCGGGCATTACACAAACCAAAAGGCATTCTCCTAAATGCGAAAGTGACGGATGGACACGTGAAAGTGGTCTTATGTTGGTCATCGGGGTGGATAGCAATCTGATTGTACCCTGAATAGCCATCTAAAAAGCAATAATTTCTGACTTGCAAGTTTCTCGATGATTTGGTCAATGAACGGCAAGAGAAAATGATCTTTGGATGTTTCCTCATTCAACTTTCTATAATCCACACAAATTCGCCACCCGGTTACCGGTTGGGTGGCAATTTCCTCACTTTTCTCGTGACGGGTTATCTGAATACCCGCCTTCTTCGGAACCGTTTGTATTGGACTTACCCACTTGCTATTTGAGATTGGGAAGATGATGCCCGCATCCAACCACTTCAAAACTTCCTTCTTCACTACCTCCCGTATTTTTGGATTCAACCTTCTTTGTGCATCATGAGCTAGTTTTTCCTCAGGATCAGTGATGATTTTGTGCATGACAATGGATGGGCTTATCCCCCTCATATCTGCTATCGTCCAACCAATCGCCGCCCTATGCTCTCTCAAGACTTCCATCAACGCCCTCTCTTGCTCCTCTTCCAAATTTGCGGCGATGATGGCCGGTAAAGTCTCTCCCTATCCCAAGAACACATATTTAAGGTGTCTCAGGAGCTCCTTCAACTCAACTGCCAGCGGACTCTCCAATGATGGTCTCAACTTCGAATCAATAGTGTCGGGCAACCTCTCTACTTGCTGAGACCATGGCGGTTTCCCAATACTTGCAGCATATAACTCTACTGATGTGTTGTAAAACACTCGTATTTTCCGCACGTTTTATCTACGTATTATATTATATTTTATATGTTTTAACTCGTTTTAGATAGGTTTTACATACATTTATTAATCTTGTAGGTTTTGGGTAAAAGAAAGGAAGAAACCGGGACTTTTCGAGCATTCTACGAGCATTTTACGCATACGTTTTCAAGTAAACAACTCAAGGACCGACCCGTATGCATTATGGAGGCCCAAGACCATATTATATTATATTATATAAAAAAAATAAAAACCCTAGGGCTGGAACAGGTTCCGATCGGCAGCAGTAGGAAAGAAAGAAAAAGAGAAAAAGTTTTTTGGAGCTAGGGTTTGATCGTGTAGCGGCTAGGGAAGGAAGAAGACGCAAGAACCAAGCCTCGGGAAGGTTTTTCATCAGTTGTAGCAGCCAAGAACAGCCCGGAATTCATTCATATCCTTACATCTTTTTCATTGTTCATATACTTTGATTTACTTGTTCAATTGATTAGTAGTTTTGCAATTACTTGGGATATTGACTTGTTATTGATTAGTATTGGTTATTGAATGTTTGAATTGATGTTTAAGATGAGTTTAATGATGCTTTTATTTAATGTTCAGGGCTGTCCAAAGATGATTGTTGGCTAAACTTGTTAGTTCTACCTAGGAATGATGATTCTTGTTAGTGTTTGATGAGCTTTTTGGATTGTTTGATTGATAGACTTGAATTGCTATTGTAAAGTTTGATTTAGACATGAAATAGGTTGTGTTTAAGGGCTGGAAATTTTGGTGATTCATTGCATAAACCTCGTGTGTTGATTGATTAGTTTTGTGTTGATTGATCGGTGCATTGTTTGATTATAGACTTTGTGTTTAGGGTTTGTTTGCGGTAGGAACAACCGTAGGATTTTGTCGTATGATTATTTGATTAAAGTACAGCGGTTAAGCACCTTCTTTGAGACCGAGAGGTGATAGGAAGTTAGGGTTGTCTCATTGCCTTTGCATGCTAGAATAAGGATTGCGAGAGAGCGAGTTCGTTTCTTGTCAGGTTTAGGAATTTTGAGCGACTAGTTGATCTATTTTGGTTTAAGTTGAATTGTTCCTCTATCCTTGGTTGTGTAGTATTCATTACCATTAGGGTCGAGTGTTGGTGAGACCGAGAGGTGATCCTTCATTAGAACACGTTAGCAATTGTTTCCCGGTTTGGTCGTTTTAGCCGATTTTGAGTAGTTTAGGCTTGTTGAGTGAGACCGAGAGGTAATCCAGTGAGCCCAAGCGATCCTTAGTCGTGTCATCTTTAGGGACCGGTGTCTTTATATCATTCAATCCATTAGCTTGTTAGACCTACAATTTGATTCAGACCTAGGTAGACGTTTTCTCCATCCTAAGTTAACACAGTTAGTTTTCCGTTAAGTTTTCTATTTTTGGTAACTTTTGTTAGTTAATCCAGTTAGTTCAGTTAAGTTAAAAGAAATCAAAAATCAATATAATATTATTTTAAGGTACGTCTTGTCTAGGGTTAGTGATCTTTAGCGTTCTAACATGTCCACGTGTTCGATACTCGGACTTTCTAAGTCTATACTACTTGCGATCGGTACACTTGCCAGTTGTGTGTGGTTTTAGGATTTTCGTTTTAATATTAAAGCTTAGTTGTGAGGGTCATTATTATAGGGTTATTAGACACACATCAATTTTTTGGCGCCGTTGCCGGGGACACGGTTTTAGGCGTTTTGAAAGCAATCCGAGTTAGGACTTATCTTTTGTGCTACTTGTAATTATTTTTTGTTTTATTTTTACTTATTTGTTAGAATAGTTTAGATAATCTTATTTCTAATTATAGTATTTATGCGACAGACTCGATCTCGTGGACCACCCGACACTGAAGCATTTCCCGAGCCAGAGATAGAGTTTCGTGAGAGACATCGTCCCATTTCACCCTCGTCCACTTCTTCATTCTTTGACCCCGACGATAGGGATATAGGATCATGGGCGACATTCCACCATCGAGAAGAACAGTTGCGGACCGGGCCCGACCGGCCAATGCTGGCGCGAGATCCAGCATCGCACCACCCGCCATTGGAGTTGCGTCTAACTGGCAGATCCCGGCGAACATTCTGAATACCATTGCTCATTCTGCTCAATTTAACGGGTTGCTTCATGAGAACCCGCACTCTCATCTTACTCGCATCGTGCGTATTTGTGACACTTTCCATCTTGCGGGCGTTTCCGAAGACGCCGTTAAGCTCCGCATCTTTCCATTTTCTCTCGCTGATCAAGCGAGTCTGTGGCTCGAGTCCCTCCCACAAGGCTCTATAGCTACTTAGGCTGTCATGCAGACCCAATTTCTTGAAAAATACGATCATCCGGCTAAAGCCGCTCGTCTGCGTAACCAGATACATTCTTTCCAGATGGAGTACACAGAGAGTTTTTACGAGACCTAGGAGCGGTTCAAGAATTTATTAGCGTTGTGCCCCAACCACGGCTTGCAAGATTGGGCGGTCGTCGAAAAGTTCTACAATAGAGTGACGTACGCGACGCAGAGTATGCTCGACACGGCGGCGGGAGGAAATTGTTAACGACTAAGGACCCTGATGAGTGTATCGCTTTATTCAATGGACTAGCTATGAGTGGGTACCAGAGACCACCCGCCAGAGGAGGTAAGACAGTCGATTCCATCTCACGAGGCATGCATTCGGTGGACACGACCACCGCACTGACGGCACAGGTCGAGGCGTTGGCGAAGATGGTGAAGGATATGCAGACGAAGAGCAAGTTGTGTGAGATCTGCAGAGGGGGGCATGATACCGTTCAGTGCCCAGTCAGTTTCCAAGAGGAGGCCGTAGACTTCGTAGGAAATCCAAACCGAAATCCAAATTCTTTCAATTCGTATAATTCGGGATGTAGGGGAAATCAGAACTCCAACTGGAGGAGCGGCAACCAGTCCGGTTTTCAGCAGCGTTAGAGCCTATTTCAGGATGCCGGTGAGGGAGCGAGCAGTGGGGAGAAGATGCCCACTTTGGAGGAGATGATGGCACAACAAACACAGATGTTGTCGCAGCTTATGACGCGTGAGGATTCCCTATACAAGGAGACGCAGGAGAAGTTTCGAGAGCACGAGCAGTTCATGAGGAATCAGGCAGCGTCAATTCAGAATCTCGAGCGGCAGATGGGGGAGATTGCCAGTAGATTAAATGAGAGGCCGCAGGGTATGCTACCGAGTAATACCGAGCAGAACCCGAGAGGATTCGTGAAGGCTGTGACGACGAGGAGCGGTGCAGGGGCACGAGATGAGCCTGTGATTCAGCAGAGATCTAGAGTCGTCGAGGAGCCTGCAATCGATGGAGAGGAGCAGGTGGATGAGGAGATTCAGATGGAGTCTCCGCCGGCCCAGGTGCATCAGAGGAGCAGCCCAGGGAGTTCAGCACAGGTCGAGAAACAGCAGTCATCGAGCGAGCCACCGAGAGTTTACAAACCCCGATTGCCATACCCCGGGAGAGTCCGTAGAGATAGAGATGAGGAGCAGAACTCCAAATTCCTTGATCTTTTGAAGCAGCTTTTCCTCAATATCCCATTCCTTGAGGCACTCACTCAGATGCCTAAACACGGGAAGTTCCTTAAGGATATTCTCTCGAACAAGGAGAAGTTAGCTGAGGCCGCTTCGACCCCCTTTGAGTGCTAATTGTTCTGCTATCTTACAGAGGAAGTTACCAGAGAAGAGGGCCGATCCAGGGAGTTTCACAATTCCCTGCACCTTGAGTGATGATACAGTGGTTCATGCGCTGGCTGATCTTGGTGCCAGTATCAATCTCATGCCGTATTCTGTGTATCGCAAGCTAGGTTTAGGCGAACCTAGGCCTACCATGATGAGTATCCAGCTTGCTGATCGTTCCGTGAAGTATCCGCGTGGGATTGTTGAGAACAAGCTCATTCGCATTAGTAAGTTCATTTTCCCGGTGGACTTCGTTATTCTTGACATGAATGAGGATGATAATGTTCCACTCATTTTGGGCAGACCTTTTCTGGCCACCGCACATGCATTGATCGATGTTCGCGATGGCAAACTGATCCTTCGAGTCGGGGAAGACAACGTCACGTTTGACGTTCGACAATCATCTAAGCATCCCAAATCGACTGATGACTCCCTATGCTTTATTGATACGATCATGACTCATGTGGGGGAGTTTTCCAGTGACCCCGGTGGAGGCCCCGCCTCAGACACACATATCTTAGACAAGGAGACCCCGGAGGTTGAGATGGTCGCATTGACTGAACACCCCCCTGATGCTGACTTTGAGTCATCTTCCTTTGATTCTGAATTATCTACCGGGATCATCGTGTTTATCAGTTGTTTGAGTTGGAGGAGTTACGGGACCGTACTTACGCGCAGTCAAATGGTTATAAGCAGTAGGTAAAGGAACTGCAAGGTCGTAAGTTAGAGGGTATTGACCAGTTTAAGTGTGGGGATATGGTCTTATGGTATAATTCCCGGTTGAGGTTATTCCCGGGAAAGTTGAGACCCCGTTGGTCAGGTCCGTTTATGATTACTGAGGTTTTCCCGGATGGCACTGTTCAGATATAGGATAAAGGCGGGACATTTATGGTGAACGGTGATGGACTGATGCACTACTCTAGCGAGCCGATGACTGATCAGACGGTCGAGGTATTCTACCTTGACCCACTCTCCGAGACGTAAACATGTGGATGCATCACTCGGGAGACTGCCCGAGTTGTAGAGTTTGTATTTTTGTTATATGTTTGTGCTATCTGTTTTATTTGTTTTGTCTATTTCAGGATGTTCCAAGATGAAACCGCTCGTACTCAATCTCCATTCGAGTCGGTCGATTTAAGGGGTGTTTCATTGAAAAAAATTAAAAATTATAAAAACCAAAAACACAAAAATATGTTTATTTGTTTATGTATTTGTTTTCCATGTTGTACGCCACTACATGCGAGGGATTTTGAGTTTTGCAGGTTATATTATGCGCATGGTAGCTATGGTGGCATTGTGGAACAGGTTCTCCCAAGGTTGCGGACGCGAATGAAATGCTATACGGTCGTTTGGAAACTACTCAGCTGTTAAGGATTCTGCACACAAACCAGGGGAGTAACCCGTTCTTTGTTTTTACTCTTGTATACTTTATTTTTATTTTCTGGTTTATTTTTATTTTATTTTATTTCTTTTTCTTATACTTATCGAGGACGATTTCGTTCTAAGTGTGGGGATGGGGTTTATTTTACTTAGTTGTAGGAAAATTTTTGAAAAAAAAAATAAAAAAAATAAAAAAATAAAAAATAAAATAAATAATAATAATAATAATAATAAATAAATAAATAAATAAATAAATAAAATAAAATAAAAAAAATAGTCCCTTGAAATTTGTTTTCTCTACGTTAAACAGGAGATGATATTATTACCGAGTAGTGTTTGTTTCATAACTTCTTGGTGTTTTCAAAATATATATATATAATAAATAAGAACAATGCCCATTAAACCCGCACGTAATGTATGGTAACCGAACGGTTTGGACTCAGTAATTGTGTGTCGGTAGGCTCAGCCTTTGAGAATGAAGGGCAGTTTGGTTGTTGACCTAATTGAACCTTTTAAATGGCCTGACTATAGTGGGAAACATCTTATGGGTTTTGTTTGTTTAACTAAGCTCGTGACAGGATTAGAATGAAAAGCCGGGTCATACTCAAGCCTCGAGTCGCATGATCGTCTGTATATTATAATCTTTTGTATATGTGTCCGCATTCAACTTTGGATGTTCTTTGGATGTTTCCGCATTCAACTTTCTATAATATACACAAATTCGCCACCCGGTTACCGGTTGGTTGGCAATTTCCTCACCTTTCTCGTGACGGGTTATCTGAATACCCGCCTTCTTCGGAACCGTTTGTATTGGACTTACCAACTTGCTATTTGAGATTGGGAAGATGATGCCCGCATAAAACCACTTCAAAACTTCCTTCTTCACTACCTCCCACATGTTTGGATTCAACCTTCTTTGTGCATCATGAGCTGGTTATTCCTCAGCATCAGTGATGATTTTGTGCATGACAATGGATGGGCTTATCCCCCTCAAATCTGCTATCGTCCAACCAATCGCCGCCCTATGCTCTCTCAAGACTTCCATCAACGCCCTCTCTTGCTCCTCTTCCAAATTTGCGACGATGATGGCCGGTAAAGTCTCTCCCTCTCCCAAGAACACATATTTAAGGTGTCTCAGGAGCTCCTTCAACTCAACAGCCAGCGGACTCTCCAATGATGGTCTCAACTTCGAATCAATAGTGTCGGGCAACCTCTCTACTTGCTGAGACCATGGCGGTTTCCCAATACTTGCAGCATATAACTCTACCGCCTCTTCTTCTTCCTGCAACTGCAATGCATGCTCAACTATTTCCCTGCAACAAATAGCACACTCTTCTGTGGCATCATCCCCACTTTCGTGGGGTTCAACCCGTTAATGACTTCAGCCGCGAAGCATTCGTCACTTACCAGAGGGTTTGATACGTTTGAAAACAAATTAAGCCTAAGATTCTTATTAACAAAAGCCATGTCCACTACCCCGGTTCTACAATTAATTAAAGCATTTGCGGTGGCCAAAAAGAGATGACCGAGAATCACGTTTGGTTGCCGTTTAGGGTCAACTGTCACATAATCTAGAACCAGGAAGTCAACGTGGTAATAAAAATCTTCTATCATTACAATCACATCGGTCACCATTCCCCTAGGAAGCTTAAGTGTTAAATCAGCCAACACCACGGTGGTGTCGGCTTTCTAAGTGGACCAAAGTCGTATTGGTCGTATAAGCTTCCCGATAGAATACTCACCCCAGCTCCAAGATCTAGCAACGCCCTTGTCATTTTAAAATCGCCCAGTTGAGTGGGTATAATTGGCGTTCCCGAATCTTGTAGCTTAGGTGGGAGGATACCCTTCAAAACCGAACTCACATTTGCAGTTAAGTCAACTTGTTTGGGCAACTTGTGAGTTCATTTTTGAGTGCACAAGTCTTTCAAATATTTAGCATATGCAGGGACTCCTCCTGCTGTGGACTCCTCTTCCTAAGTGCCGATGAGGTTTCGGGTTTTACCAATTCCCGAGGAAACGGAACGGTTTTACTTGTTGACCCCGTCTCCTTAACGGTTGGTGATCCCGTTGTAGTTACGGTTTCAATTTTATTATTAGCTTTTTTCGGTTTAGTTTTTGGTTCAATTTCAACCTCATCGTCACTCTTCCAACCTTCCCCCAAGTCCTCCACCACACCTTCAAGAAAAGGTGGTGGAGATACCCCATTATCATAAACCTTACCACTCCTAAGGGTACTTACCTGGTTAACGTGAGTATTCTTATCGTTTGAAGAGCTGCTACTCTGATGGCTTAGGTTCTTCAAGGTATCACTTTGTAATTTGGATGGATTCCTCTTCAAACTAGCCACTTCCTCAGCAAGCTGACTCACCTGTTTGTCCCTCGAAGCATTAGCTTTCTCTTGGAGCTCCAATCTTTGATTCACACTTTTATTCTGAGCTTCCTGATCCATCTTCATCTGCGTCAGAAAGTCCATCACATCCTTAATCGACTCTTCCTTATTACCCGAAGAACTTCCTTGCCCTTGAGCCGCTCCATGACCTTGCTGATAACTCTTGTTGTAACCCCCGACTCTCTTTGATTATACCCACTTCGACCGTTACCCTTCTCATTCCCATATTGATGTTGATTTGCATGATAACCTACTTTTTGGGAATTACCTAGAAAGTTTGGGTTTTGTTGCGTGTTCGGGTTTCCATAACTGAAATTGGGGTGGTTTCGGAGGCCCGGGTGATAGGTATTTGAATTCATATTACCATTTTTGTACTTTTTCGCACCTTGAACAAAATTCACCTCCTCTTCTTCGTCCTCCAATACAACTCCACAATTCGCCACAACATAACCTATTCCTCCACAACCTTCACAAACCGTGTACGCTTTTCCCGACTTACCTTTCTCTGTTACTCCTACCCCCATCAACTGATCCAACTTCCTTTCCAACCAAGCCATACGATCATCCAACTCTCCACTATCCACGACTTTCACAACCGCCCTTTTAATCATGCGGTTTGACTGAGCTTGTCTCTTCGAGTTCATTGCATGTCGCTCTAAATGATGCCAATCTTCGTTCTCGTCATTAGTTAGGAACGACCCTTTTGTGTTCGACCGAAGATCGTGTACATCATCTCTCGATAACCAATCATGAAATGCCTTTATCAATTCCCACAATGCTGTCCCATGATGAGGACAAGTCCTCAGTAACCTCTTGAATCTCGTAAAAACTTCATGGAATGTTTCGCCCGATCCTTGTTGAAAATTTCTGATAGAAGTTCGGGCCTTGGACGTTCTTTCTGGTGTGTAATACTCATCCAAAAACTGTTGAGCCAGATCTTGCTACATGTAAATACTCGCAAATGGTAACGATAAGAACCACTGCTTCGTTAGATCTTTGAGACTGAATTGAAAAACCACTACCTTGACTTCATCAGCAGTGAACCCTTGACTTGAAATTGTGGCACAAATAGCATTAAACTCGCTCAAGTGCAGGTATGGTTCTTCAGTTTCCTTCCCATGAAAAGTAGGCATCCCAGTCATGTTGCTTTGTCTCACCGAAAACGTTCTTCCTTCGCTGACCAGAATAACAATGGGAAGCGGGTTGGTGGCCACTTGTGGAATGAAGTGACTTTGAACTCCTTGATCGGGTGGTGGAACAAATGCCGTCGGGAATCTGTCATCAAACTCATATTCGGGAAATTGCGGCTCGGGAATCTCTTGTCTCCTTTGGGATTGGTGGTTTCTCGGTTGTTGACCCGGTTTGGGGTTCGATTGCGGAGGGGGGGGGGGTTGTTGTTGTCTTCTATGATACAGACCCCTCGTGCATCTTCCATCTCTTATTCATCCTCAAACTCGTTAAACTCATCAAATAACCTCCGCCGATTAGCTACCCTTTCATACTCAAACTCAATCCGATTGTGTGGGGGTTCAGACCCTATGGAACGATCATCTCTCATGTGATACGGTCTTTGAGCTCTGCGGTTTTAGTTAATGTGTTGGTTTAGTGGTTGGTTGGGTTGATGTAATGGTGGTAAGTCATTGAGTGGAGGGTTTTGTGGAATGTGTTGCGGACCGGGTTGTTCTTGATTAGGCGATGGTTTATGATTGTCGGGTTGAAACACAGGTGGGATTGGGTATGGGTTATTCTCCTGGTGATTCATGTCTTCTTCTTTTGGCCTTGAGGATTCACCTTTTCTTTGATTTGCTCGATTTCTTCTCGCGGCTTTCTCAATCTCTGGATCAAACTGTAACACCCCCTTGTCTCGGGAAAATCTCGTATGCATCAACTTAGAAGATTAACTGCACACACCAAAAAAGCACACCCCGCGTACAATCAACGAAGAAAAGAAAATAAACTAAATTTAAACTAAATTACGCTAATTTAAACTAAACTAAACTAGCACTAAGCGCGTTGAGTCCCCGGCAATGGCGCCATTTTGACGTAGGGTGTCGCGGTCTACTCAAACAATCAATTAAAATACTTAAATACCTATAACTAATATGGGTAAGTAAGGTCGTCTCCACAGGAACTCAAGAAAAGTGCTAATTTAATATTACCAAAATAATTACTTAACTAAAGGCAGACAGACGATGTCAAGCAGTTTTTGAAAGAGATTAATTAAACCAAACAATTACTTAAAAAGATTTTGTAAACAATATTAGTGAAAAGTATTCATTATAGGTTCGGGTAATGTGACATTTAACTTAATCACATCTTCAACTGGCTTGATTGTGCAGTAATTGCTAAACCTATTAGTTTGGTTGTTATGACAAACGATACCCTAACCGAATTGTTGACACAATAAAACTTAGTTTACCCAATTACCAATTCATGTTATCAAAACCAATTAAATTGCAAAAACTGATGATTATTAGTTCAATGACACAAGAGCTAACCCTAAATGTTGATGAACACAACCAAACAAGTGATGCGATAATTAATAATCAATAACAAAAATTGTTTAAACAATCAAAGAAATAATCGAGCAAGATCAAAGCATAAACTTAATCAAACTCTTAATCATTATGCATAATAAATATGATCATAAGTTAAAATACACAAACCCTAGCCTAGAATGAACACGGAAACTTAGCCCAGCATCGACATATCGTTTAAAACACTTATCTTGATGAATATATGATCAATGATGGAACCGGAAGCTTCGGGATGGCTGAAAGTCGCTCTTGGGAACCTCTTCTGCCTCTGGAAGTCGTGATATGACGAATGGTGTGGTTGATGGGTTTATATAGTGATTAACCTAGATTTTTGCGATTTTAAGTCAGTTCGCGTCGCGTGAAGTTGTCTTAGGCCTCATCTTCTCGTCGCGCTAAAACAACATAGTCGGGCTCAAATAATTGCAACTTCGCATCGCACGAAGTTGTCCCTTCCATCCTTCGCGTCGCGCAAAGGACAAAAAATTAAGCAGAATTATTTTTCTTTTATTTAACTGCCTCGTAATGCGTGCACGTTCAATCCTGCACTTCTAAGTCTTCATTCCAAGCCCATAAATATTCCCAATAAGCTCCTTAACTTCCAATTTCGTGAAAACACATAACAATGCTTGAAGTACCAATGTTCACTTGTTTATTTATCTAAAACTAACAAATTAATATATAAAATTACTAACTTTTACCTAACCATCACTCCTTCATGCATTGGACAACCCAAATCTACCAAATGGGCAAGTCTAACTTAAATGTGGAATGGGTTGAAGCTTTGATTGAAGTTTATAAACTATGTTTAACAAAATGGGTGAAATAATTGGGTTGTGTTATATGGAGAAAAGGGAAGTGATTGGGACATGTTATCATATGTGTTGGTCAATATTAAAAGATAAAATATCAAGACAATGACTACATATAACGTTCATATTGGTAAAACCAATGTGAAGAGGACCAGGTTCTTGGGATTAGGCTTCTTGACACAAGCAGATCAATCCATTAGAACTTCATTAGTTTTAGTTGGAATATTCATCTCAGCCATTTTGAGCATACATGAAGCTCCAACACTGTCTTCACCCAGGCATTCATATTAAAATTCATTACGAACTGGTTGTAAGAGCTGAGGAGAGAGTTCAAGATGAAATTCCCTGCCATTTCATCCGATAGGGGATAATCAAGTTTCTTCAATTAGTTGATGTACCCTTTCATTTTTAACGGCATGCACACTAACAAAGGATCCATGTTCCACTCTGCCGATAATTAGTTACTTTATGGGGTCGAAACGTTCTTCATAGGCTTGTTTCTGGAACATGCCCTTGAGTTATTCAAGCATCTCATAGGTACCAAGATCTTCGAAGCCTTTAGCAAGCTCGGGGGACATGATGGCTAGCACAATGCAAGCGACTTCAGTAGAGTCATCTTTAAGCTTATCAAGAACTTCTTCTCAGCAATATTGTTTTAAGGCTCGGTTGGAACTGGTCCAAAGAGAACATAGTAATTCTTTTCCATTATGAGAACAAGTCTCAGGTTGCGGTGTCATTCATGAAAGTTAGTGCCATTCAGCTTTTCTTTCTCAAGAATAGTCTTGAGGGTGTATGAGGAGTTACTTTCAGTTGACATCTGCTAAATAAGCAAAAGTAATTTAGTTAGTATTTTTGATGTTGTAATCATATTATCAATGACCCAATAACATTAATAAAATAGGAATTTGAGAATCTGGCTTCCATTTACTAATGGCAACTGTAACACACAACATTATTAAATGGTTAGATAGACTGACAATAATTTCCAATTGTGAATATAGAACAACTCTCAGTTATGAGGCCTATTGGGACACCACTTGCCTAAGTAGATACGTTTAGCCTCATCTATGCACACCTTAGTCGCCAGACAGCCGTAGCATGTAACAGGAGAGTAAAGTAATAGTCGGCCTGGTATAGTCACCTATGAAAGGGTCAGATATATAATCGAAACCTTTTTACCTAGAATGGATAGGCCGGAAATCAAGTGTGGTTCTATAACTCCAAACATATTGAAGTTTCACAGTATGCCTCAAGCGTGGCTTCTAGTAGGATGGCATAGACCATTGATTTAAAATTAGGATTAATTTTAAATATTACCGAATAGAGTAAAAGTCCAGTTTTACTGTATTAATCTGGACAACTTGACGAACCCTTTTCATCTCTCAGGACACTTAGTTTTATAAACCTATTAAAACTAAGTTTGTCACAATATAAATAATCAATTTTAAGTAAATTAAATAGTTAAACTGTTAAGTTATTAGTTTGGAAAATCAAATTTTGTTTAATTTTGCAAAACATAATTGCTTAATAAGTTTATTTTAAAATATTTTGTACTAGGTTGGTGGTGATACAACTAATTATAAAAAGCAAGCAACCACAATAGCAAATAAGAATATGTAGATCTTAAATGGCCAATATTAGTGATTGATCTTGATAGAGCTTATTAGCAAGATCAATCGGGTCAAGGGGTCACAACACAAAACAACTACAAGGATAGAATCTTGGTGCATCCCGTTATCATTAGTATCTCCTACTGTCTTCAAGAACTCCATGTCCCCGTCCTCTGTTTTTCCTTCGGGTCTTCCTCATTATAATATTCAACTAATGTATATAATAAAAACTAAACCCTACCTAGTACAATTTTGAAACATCAAAATGACCAAAAACCATAAAATAAAAACCAAAAGTAAATACAACTTTTGAACCACCCATATGGACAAAACCAAAAACAATCAACCAAATACATAAAGTTGGGCCAGATTTACATATTCAACAAAAATTAAAAATCGGGCAATCCTTTTGGTCAAATAAAATAAACAAAATTCTGACCAAACTAATGTTGCCCTAAAATTTTACCTAGATCAAAAACTTCAACAACCTTTAAATTTGTGATGTAGAACCGGTCAAAGTACTGGATTCGACTCATATGTTGTAACCAATGCTCTGATACCATTGCTGCGTTCCAGTGGTGATCAGTCAACGATTTAACATTTAAACCCGGTTTTAATTATGGTTTCATAATTATTAATCTTATTATAATTATCATGAACACAGCGGAATAAATAAACGAGTAATCATCACTTATAAAACCTCACAAGATCCGGTTACAAACAATACGAGTACAAATCTTAACATCCAGATTAAATATAAATCAAACCGACAACATTTAATTTTACCTCGGTTAATAATTAACCGATTAAGACACAGAGAGATAACATACTTCGCAAGGTGACAACACAAACAAGACCCAGTGGTGGCGGTGCACGGAGGCAGCTGTCAGTGGCGGTGGCGCTGTGGCTGGACGACAGTAGCTGCAGTGGCTCGGCGGTGGATGTTCAACGTCTGCGGCTGTGACACAAGGCGGTGGCGGCGACTTCCGGCGGGCAGGTGGCCGGTGATGGCGGAGTAGGCCGAGAGAGAGAGAGATAAAGGTGGCTAGGGTTTTGTTATGTTAATCTCCTTCTCGTGTTTTGATTAAGTTAACTAGTTTATTAATAAACTAGATAATCCTAATCAGCCCACCAAGCCCATCTCCAACACCAAAACCTAGTCCTTCAATATGACCATCTCGTTATTACAAGTCATTACCGGCTAACTAACTTAAGCGGGTTTTATGCTCGTTACCCAAGGTGTAACTCTCACGGGTCGTAACTTGCTCAGCTACGTTGACTTAACCGAATCGGTCCGTAAAATCTAAAAGTTTCCAACTTAGACGATTTCTAGTCAAGTTCCTCAACACTGACAGCCAGCGGTGCTCTAGCTACACATGGCTGCCCCCAACAAATTATGACATTTTAAAGTCATTAACCAAAACATCTTGGAATACACTATGGCAAGATAATAAGTTTATGGTAATCGTTGACATCTATCTTTTCTAGTATAAGACATCAATCGAGCAATGAGACATGCATCGGATTCAATCTCACATGGTGTTAAATCATTATTATTCTTGATCCAGATTCAAAATGGTCCAATCAAACACACAGTAAGTTTGGGTGAGGCCTCACACTTCACCAGTTTGAATCAACGAGGGTGCCACGATGTCTATATCGAGGTCAATGATGAACTTCTTCATCCAAGCAGTCTCCTTAGTAGCATCTGATTCATCTTTGTATTCAAATTCGGTGATAGAATTCTCCACCACACTCTACTTAGAGCTTTTCTGTTAAATAGCTCCTCTATTGAGAGAGAATACAAATCCTGATTGTGAGCGAGAATCATCTCGGTCACTCTAGAAGCTAGCATCAATGTAACCCCTTACGGTGAGCTCTTTTTCCACTCCTCCAAACACTAAGAGCATATCCTTGGTCCTTGATGTGCTAAATGTAGTTTAATAATTATTAACTAAATTAACTAAAAATAAACACTAAGAAATACTCTAGACTCTCTAAAACTCGACTAAACTACTAACCGGCAAATGAACCGGTCGACTCTAGTAAAGCTAAGTAAGTCCGGATATCGAACCCACGAGACTCTCTACATTAGACTCAACTACAGACACGACTTATAAATTTGTATTTATTTGAGGGGGATTTTTAATTAAAATACCAATTTAAGACTAACATTAAAAACTAAGAAAACAAGTAATTTAAACGAAAGCTAAAGTTTTTTTATATAAAATAAGATGATGATGATGATGATGAAGAGAAAACTACCTAGGCTAGAATCCTCTAAATTTCAGTTATTAATTAACCGGGAAAATATTTAGTTATGGACTAAGCTCGTAAAATAGGCAATTAAGAGAAAACCCGAACATGACCCCTGGCTCTTCTCAAGAAGACACCTATGGGTTTCTAATAAGTTTTAACACACATCAGTATTAAAAATCAAGTTCCCTTATGGTCACCTAATTAAATATGACTTAGTTCCTTTATAATGAAGTCTTACCTTACAGCGCGGAAATCAAAAGGCAATTTAATATATTTAATTGATTTAATAGACAATATAAATAATCAAACCTCGACGAACTCCTTACGAGAACTAAATCAAGCAAGATTAATTAATAAAGATCTATCAATAACCTAACACTTTACAGATTTTAGGTTAGCAGCACACATAGGTTTATTCAACAATATTATTCCTAATGATCTTATCATGAAATCAATCGTAAAATAATCAAGAACACAAAGTAATTGACCTAATAGCAACCTATCGTATGACAAACAATAATCAAGGAAACTGGAATAAAACTCATCAAACAATCCTAAGTATTTATACGCATCAATTTAATATAATTAAATCTTTTACTAAATCATAAAAACCATAACGATAAACAATCCTAAGTCAAATAGAAACGTCAAAGTAGGTTCATCATAATCCTAAGTAGTTCATGCAATTTAGCCTAAAATTTTAGGTTTAAACAAAACAATCAAATAAGAATTCATGGCGAAAATAAAAGAAAACGAAAGAAAACAAAAGATAGAACCCGTGTTCTTCGTCTTCAAGTAATACGTGCACCACAAAATGATTCTTCAACTCCAAAATCGCCAAAAGATGCAATCCTAGGCCTTGGAATTCCACAAAATCGGTTCTGGCTTTTCAGGGTATGACTAAGGTTGAGTTTAGGGGGGCTTTATATAGAAAATAACAAGTCCAAACCCTAAATACGAGTTAGAATATTCGGGAAACAAGCCCAACGCCCCGCTCGGTAGGCTTGGGCTCCCTAGTCGCCCGGCGCTCCGGAGTGAAGGGTGGGCCGGCCAAAACCGGTCCGGTTCTCTTCCTTGTCTGGTCTGGTTAGATTCCTTATGGTCCGGTTCTTTGGTTCATCTCATTTTCACTCTATTTTCACCCTCTTTTCACTAAATTAAAACCCGTAACCTAAAATATAAAATCATGTTAGTAGTATACAAATCGTAAATAAAACTAAACAAAACTAATAAAATATTAAATAAAATGTACATGGATTTATGTATATTAAACGTTAAATCAAATATCCCCACACTTAAATCAAATAATCGGAGAAATACAGTCTTAAAAACATATAGGTTATCTTAAAATTTAGAACAACGCAAAAACTGCGATCACCGATATTGTTGTCCACTTAAACTCATGCCTTGGTATTTACCGGGACAAGTAAGATCCAACTATTATTATTATTATTATTATTATTATTTGTATATAATCTAGTGGAACCCACAGTCAAGACCCGTTTTATTTTATATTTTACCGGATCAAACCACCTTAACTTGACTTAAACCTTGTAAAAAGCATATTTAAAACTTTGTTGCACATTTTTCATGAATAGCTAAGACGATCAAGGATATTGTTTATCCACCTAATTTTAAGCATCAAAGTCTACCAAGCAGCAATTAGATACGATTAAGGTTCAATTATTCAACTAACTAGCTTGTGTTCCCCATTACATGGCATACCCCATTATCAAGTAGCACCCAAAGTCCATCTCCATTGGTGAGTATGCACGAATTCATTTGTAGGGCTTACATATAACGTGTCCAGTGTGGTCCGTTTCTTAATGGTAATGAGACGCAAGCACGGGGACCTCATATAACTAACAGCGTGTATGATCAAGTCAGTACTGAATTTGTACTTTTAAAGCACTTTGTGATCATGTTTAATGACTTATAATTTGGCAGATAAACTGTGGATGTGCTCTTTTTAGGCTTTTGAAATATCCATAAATCCACTTAGGAAATATGAATACCCGAATGAATAACTGTATACAGACCCATGGTCTCCGAAACCCGGAGCATCCAATCAATACATGATTTAACGCTATAAAACCATACGTCTATGAAGTGTTAACCACTAACTAAAACTAGAAGTGCAAGTTTTAAGTTTATATCACCGGCTACACAACATAATCTAACGTTAAACCTACCCAAGCATCGTCTGATAACGTATTCAGATTTCTAAAAAAATTTAATATTTTCTACATTCAAACTAAAAATGAGGCTTGAGTATAGCCCGACCTTTCATCTCGTATTTTATACAGACTTAACATGTATCCCACTAAAAATCATATTTTATTGTTTTTAAACCAATTATCAAACTGTCCTTTCATTCTCAAGGCTGAGCCTACCGACACATCCCAGGTTACGTGCGTGTTCTTTAATTATATCTTATTATTAGTAGTTTGAAAAACCGATTCCCTATAAGTATCCTCATCTCCCGTTTAAAAGCAAAAACAAACAAATTCAAAGGACGTTTTTCAAAACTTTTTTTTTTAAATAAAGATAACAAAACAAATTAAAGACATGTGTTCCTAAATATCCGCACACTTAAAATTTGCATTGTCCTCAATGCAGGGACGGAAACACAACTCAAAAATTTAAAACAAAAACAAAACCTAAAAATACAAAAATAAATAAAAACAAAACAAAGCTAAAAATTGAAAACTAAAAACACAAAAACAAAGTAAAAAGGAAAAGACTTAGCTGGTAGTATGCGCATGAAGTATGGCGCTAAAGTCTTCTTCCACAAATACCCTCCATTTTCGAACGTGCTCAACAAACAAAAATCCCTTTCTCTCACACACGAATGGAAGTGGCAAACATTCAACAAACAATATCTAAGACATATCTTATCAACTTGATAGATGTTAATCATTCAAAGTATGTATAACCAAACCAACCAACCCATCCAATAAACATGAATAAAAGTAGCAAATAATACAAAGTATACAGTTTGGCTGCTCCATCCCCAAACTTGAATTTTGTATTATACTTCACGGGGATACTTTTTTCTAGCTCACTCAATCCTCTTCAAACCTGTAAAACTCAAAAACACAAAAACAAAGAAGAACAACCAAAAAAACTACGTTAGTGACTCGATAAGTTAAACAAACCCTGCGAAACTTCTCCACACTTGAACTTAA
This sequence comes from Bidens hawaiensis, assembly GCF_021521415.1. NCBI lineage: Eukaryota > Viridiplantae > Streptophyta > Magnoliopsida > Asterales > Asteraceae > Bidens > Bidens hawaiensis. Next base: position 133,411 of record NW_027494943.1, read on the forward strand.
TCAGGAGTTTTCTCTTTCACTTGGACCCTATCTAACCCGTTCAGTTCCGCCCGTTACTTGCTAAACATTGAAATTTTCTTGGTTGAATTGAAAAATGATTTAAAAATCCTTAACGGGTCAGACCCCCAAAATTTAAACCTACTTGGCATGAACTGGATGCATGACATGTATCGAGAAGACTGGTCATTCTTGAACTTCAATGGCTTCTTCTTTCCTGTAGACCATCTTTTGAATTGCAAATTATTCCAGTTCACCAATGCTCTTCTTTTCGCATTCTCCCGTGGTTTTGATTTATGAGCAACATTTATTATAAGTGTCACGGGCCAGCTGTGGAGGTCTTACACTACCACCACTTCTATATCTTCTAGTAGGGCTTCAAAAAAATGCTAAGTCACCCTCCGAATCGAACTCGCCTATTTCATCGTACACAGGCAAACCTGTCACACCCCGACTTAGGGCCTGGGTGCGACACCCGTTAGTTGGTATCCAGTTTCGAAAATATATCAGAGTTGCGGGTTATTTAGCGAAAGTCTTTAAAATATAATATTCATTTAATAAAATAATGGGTTCAATTACCCATTTTCAATATTTGACAAAATATGAGCGGAAGCCTTTTTAATAAAATGTTCATAAAATGTCAGGTCAGAATACCCGTTTGATATTTCAAATACCTGTATTTTAAAAATATAACTCATTAATAATATTCTCAATAAAATATCTGAGCCATCAGATCACCTCAAATGACTATATCTCCAATCTTCTATCAGTCTTGCCTGTCAGTTCTATTCTTTACAGTTCCCTGAAATGTGGGGGAAAAATACGTCAGCACACAGCCGGTGAATGACGCTGGCTCAATAATACCATTGTGAATATCAATAATAATACCTTTGTGACAATACTCATTAGGCACCCAACTCAATTGGGTTACAATTACCCTAAGTACATGTACAACTAATCATATACACAATATCATTTCTCTGAACAGTCCCGTAGACTTCCAGAGGCATGTTTGATGATATGCATGGCATCGGGGAACTCCGAGTCACCATGTATGTATGGATCCAGACACATGTATACTCTTAATCTGAGTATGCCCGTTTCTTATTATTGCAACACAAAGTTTTAAGGATTCGTAAATCCTATGTAAACAGTTCAGACTCTAAAAGAGTTGTAAAAGTTTAGGGCGTATTCACCTTTTATGATTGTGATCAGTTTCTGACACCGATTCCTGTATATTGATCAGTTTCGATTACTGACCCCTGTCTGTAAATCAGTTTCTGTTACTGATTCCTATTTCTGTTTTCAGCTTTCAGATTGATTGATTAACTATTATCTCGGACCTATAGTACAAGAATAACATTTGTATAAATATCTAGATCAACGATCTAGCTTCAGACCCCGTAGTCTGTTTTGTATAGCTATAACCTTGACAATCTATTTGTTTGTATAAAACATGTGGACATTTAGTCCCTTTGTTTATTTATTAATTATATATCAGGTTTCTTCTTTAGGAAGAAACAGTTATACCAGGTTTGTTCTTTAAGAAGAAACATTACTTTAACTATAACTTGTATGAATGAATAGTATGTTTCTTAATCATTAAGAAATACCATTTTTAACTATAAGCTTTGTATATAAATGATTACGTTTCTTAATCATAAAGAAACTACAATTAGATTATAACTTGTGCTTATGAAAAGCTTTATTAGGTTTAACAGTAATCAAGTTTCGGGCTATACCCCCGACAATAGTCTAAGCTTATAATAATAATAAAATAATAACTTAATCAGAACCCCTACCTTGTACAGGTGTTTGGAGTTGGTTATCTAAGATTGAACGAGCGGCACTACTACTCTATATCGCGTATTACGCATTAAACCGTCAGAGCTTCGGAGCTTGGCACGTTCCACGAGGTCAGCACGTAAACCGAGGCTAACTATATGTGAAAGTGGGTGTTTGAGGAGTGTGATGGGAATGTCGTGAGCCTCCTCTTTTATAGCCTAGTTTGGGTACCATTGTAACATCTATGCATTTCCATGCATGAAATCGCTAGCCTTTTATACTCGTATCTAATTGAGTTCGTGTATGAGTTCACCATCTATATTATTATAGAATTATATATTATTTATTTCTAGTTAGTAATACAATTATTATATGCACAATTACATAATTTTATGTTCATTTCATCATATACATGCTTAATCTTAATGTGACACGTTGAACCGGGAAGGTTTAGATTAATTTTTTTATAATATGTAATATTTGTCATAATTAATTTTATCTTAAAGTAATTTTGTTTATCCTTAATTCAAATTAAAAGATCTTAATCTCCAAGATTTGCCTTATCCAAATTTGAATTCAAAATCTAGTCAAATACTATCTCTAATTCATCTTAATCTCTTCTCTAAACAGCCCTATAAATAGAACTCTTTATCACCCTTAAAATTCATTCCAAACCTGCAAATTCCATAGCCCCAAGAGTTCAAAGTCATGATCCCCATCCTCTCCAAGATTCGCAAATCGTTTCCTTCCTAGTAAGTTCTAATTTCCATTTAATGTTTTGTTCTTTCATTCTACAGAAAAACCTTTTATTTGGACGCTTAGATCTCGGTCATAATATATCCAAATCATGAATTTCAAAAGCCTAAATTGGTTCTTTATGTGTCTAGTATCTCTGTAATTTTTGGTGTAATATTTTATAAACTTTAAAAACGTTTTTATTATTTTTCTTTAACAAATGGTCTTGCTGAAAATTCTAACAGATAACTTTAGCCTCAAAACGAATGTCATAACTTCGAATTATAAAAATTATCCAACTGGAATCTCTTTAATTTGTTAAAGTATCGGTTTTTAGTGATTTTTCTACTAAACTGACTCATAATCAGACCCCTCGGTAGTCTATGAATTTTATATTTTTTTTAATAAACACTTAAATCTTATAAAAATTATATATATTAAAACACTAATACGGTTACAAGATATAAAATTTTCGTAATCTAACTCAAAGGTTTACTATTTTTAAAAGTTCGTGTCTTGAACAGCAAACAACCTATTCTTTTCTGGAAAAGGTAATCTAAAACCCTAAACCATAAAGTATCACTTGAAACCCTAAAATCCAGTTGTACTTCCAAACAAACACGAAGTTTATAGATATTCAACCAAGGGTTCTATCACCAAGGCTACGGCCTAAGGAAAAACCAAGTGGCGTGTCCGGGCGTGAATGGACCCACTTACCTTTTCCTGGGAACCTAAGGTCGGAGATTCTATTCCACCGAAATAGGGTCACATTCTAACAACAACTTTCTTGATCATTAGGGATCTAAACAAAAGCGTTACAAGTCTCAATTCATCAACAAAGGTGAGTTCATAGCCCCTTTTCATGCTTTTAAGCGTTTTATACTTCGGGGTGGAAACATGCATAATCAATTTGTTTTACATGTTATTTGATTCAAGCTTTATTCATGATATTTATTGTGTGATTATTACAAGTGTATACTTAATCGCATGTACAACCATTAACTTGTTAAAGCTCGTGGTAGTATGATGATAGATTTATTGGCATGACCCGCCCACGCAGGCCTCGGGTAGAGGACTGTGTGTTCAGAATCTGACAATCATTAAACATTAAACATAATAGTCTAATCGTGGATTAGACGACTCGCTAAACGTGTCAGAGGTTTGGTTTTAATCACAAAGTATACAAAGTAACTTAACACATATGGATTGCTTTCAACTTAAAACTTATTTTGTTTGTTAAAACCTATGTTCTCACCAACTATTTTTAGTTGAAACTCTCGCATGTTTTTCAGGTATTGAAAATTTGTTTGTTGAAGATAATTACTTGATGAAAGATATAGGATTGCATGATTGGACCTAGCTTAATATAAAACAATTTATTTCGTTGTATCTATGTATTGCTTGTTATTGATTAAATTGAATTGACTTAAACAACTATTGTAACACGTAGTATCATGTGCTATGAGCAATCACCGTCTCACCTCAACGTATTCCGCCGTCGGTTGGTGTGTGACAACCATCGCGTAGCGCGATGGCCCCTTAGCTTAGGGCATTGCGTAGCGCGATGGCAGGCGAATTGACGCGTGGCATGATGAGTCAGCCCTAGGGTCTGCCACGTGTCCCCGTGAGGCGACACGTGTTGCTGCGTCATCATGGACCGTCGCGTAGCGCGATGGGTTCCAAAACTCAGATTTCCATTTTTAGTCCCTCGTCTTTGATAACTTCCAATTTCTTGATCATACTTCCATTTTCCAAAAATACTAAAGCGGCCCTTATGCGGCTCACGGCGATGCGAGCTTGCAAAGTGTGCCATCAAAACGCCACATTACGCCCATCGTCCGTGTCCGAGTCCGTGCGCCATCAAAACGCCACATTACGTCCATCGTCCGAGTCCGAGTACGAGTCCGTGCGCGTGCGCGTGCGCGTCGGGTGCTTCGCACCCTCCGCTAGGACAATGGGGAGTGATTAGCCATATTAAAACATTTCTATGGAAAATTGCTTGCTTATAAAGAGCTTTCATTTCTTTCCTTGTTTCCATGTGGGATGAAATTCACTTCCTTATTTATACCCATGTAGAATGCTTTCATTTTCTTCCATCTTTCCATGTGGGATGGAATTTTCTTATTTCCTTAAGATAAGATATCTTTATTATTTTTATCTTATTTTTCCCATGATTTATCTTGAGAACTTTCTTTTTTTTTAATCCTTCAACTTTTAAAATTGACAACTTTAGTCCAAAATAATTATGGGTTTTTCCTAGATGTTACATCCTCCCCACCTTGAAATGAATCTCGTCATCGAGATTCGCTTGTTTTAGGTTTGGATATTTTTACTTTGTTGACTCTTGATTAGATTCTATCTAATCTAGTTCTTGTGTTTATCTCTCAATGCAGAATGGTTGAAAATTTCTCAGATCTGTGTTAACTTTACATCTTGTATGATGTAATTAGTTAATAGTTCGGAATATCATAAGTAATTGTAAATTGCTAAGCACAATGGCCAGTTGTGTTTAATTATTTACCTTACCTTGGGTATTCTAAACATTTACCAATGTTAGCTTTATCGCCTTTTGAATCAATTCCATCTCTTAATTCCAATCTTTTGTTTTCCTTGTATCATACAGTAGCTTTGTACTTTTGAGCAATCATATCTGATATACTATATAATCATATATCTTTAAACATTCTTGAGCTCTTTTTCTTTGACTTTTTGATCAATCCATATTGATCATTTCATTACCAGTATTTCTTGAACACCTTGCAATCGAGTAGAGATTCCTTTCAATGATATGCTATCTTGCATATTTTGATATCTCGTGACATCAGTGATATTCAGAATCATTTCCCTCAGTACGCTATTAACCTATATTTGCAATAGGCTTGCATAAGTATCTAGATGGTTTTTGTTAATTACTCAGCAGACTTTAAGTCTGTTTTAGTTCAGCAAAATCTTGGTAGCAGACTCATGGTCTGATCGGCAAACTTTTAAGTTTGATTTAATTCAGCAGACTCTCGGTCTGATCAGCAGACTTTAAGTCTGATTCGGTTCAGCACACTCTTAGGTTTGACCTAACCTTAATAGAGTTTATAATACATTTTGTATTTACATATGACATTTAATATGGCACGCCTTGGGCTAATCGAGATATTCCATTCAACTGAGATATTCCATTCAACTGGATGCATCTGTCAGATAATAAATCAATCAGCATGTTATCGGTTTTTGAATGTCAGTTTAAATTTCAGTCACTTGATTGTCTTTCAAGCATTCTTGTGTATTAGCTAGATTTGTATGCTAATATTTAATTTTATTTAAAACATAGGGAATTAAGTACCCTTTCTCGGTTTACAAAATTTCTCGTTTCAAAACGAGTCACAGCTTTAATGTACAGAAATTAACTATTCTATCTGGCATTCCCTTGATATTTTTTTGCTCTTGTCTTTGATTATTGTCAGATATTTCTGATTAGTGTCAGTCTTAATTAGCTTTTCTTCTCGGGAAATTTGTTTTGAAGTGGCCCGTTTCTCCACATATGTAACATACTCCTGATTTCTTTCTGCATTCTTGTATTGTATGTCCTTCCCTGTTGCAGTATGCACACTTATCTGTGCCTTCTCGTCGACATTTTCCAGAATGTTTTCTTCCACAAGTTTTACAAGTGGATTTTGAAGTATTTTCTTCTTTTTCTATCTTCTCGAAATCTTTCGGTTTCTTGATTTCTTTTTCTTCTTTCTTTTCTTCCTCTTGATTCCTTAGCATGCTATTAATCAAGTATCCAGCTACTTCCATGGCAGACTCAATTTTTTGCGGCATATTAGCTCTTACCAAGTCTCTTATCTCTCTTGGTAATCCATATATATACCGAGTAACTTTATTATATTCCGGAGTAACTAAATGTGGAACCAATTGGCAATATTCAAGGAATTTAGTATTATAATCCCTTAGATTTTTTCCAACAACCTTGTGATTCCATAGCCGAGTTTGAATTCTATCCATCTCATGGAGTGGAAAGTATTTCCTTATAACAAGATCTTTGATTTCCTCCCAACTTAGATTGTACATTGTTTCTCGTCCCTTATTCCAGATCAGGGTATTCCACCATTCAAGAGCTTCTCCCTTAAACATTTGGGATGAATACTGAATAGCTTCTTCACTTGTACATTTACTAATGTAGACAATTGCTTCTTGTTCTGCTAGCCATCTTAAAGCGGCTATAGCATCCTTGTCTCCATAAAATTCCTTACGTTTGTAAGTTTGGAAATTTTTAAAGTTGCATCCTCCTTGATGCTTTAACTTCTTTCGAAGTTTCTTTCTTAAATTGTTGTCAGATGTAGAGCTATCATTAACTTCTTCCTTTCTTGAATGAACAGATTTACTTTGACTTTTCTTGATTGATTTTATCTGGCTTTGGTTAATTGAATTATCCTTGATAGCTTCTTGAATCATCTTATGGATTTCATTTTTATATTGGACAGGAATTTCCTTGTTTTCATTGTTAATATTTTCCCCACTTCCAACTTTATTGGAGGATTGTTTTGAGAGTTTGCACTTCCTTCTCTTGACATACTATAATAAAATTTTAAAGATAAGTTCAACATTCGGGGAATTTAAAACATATCCTTTATTCCTGTTATTGTAGTTTACAGAGTGCACAACATTTATTATAACTGCACTTATTACAACTACTACAGTTCTTATTATTTATTTCTTCCAGCGGACAATCAATTTCTTGATCTTGCTGTCCTTTTTAGTATTCCCAGTGGTTTCCTTTTCTTTCCCTTTTCCTTTTTCGTTCTCCTTCTCTTCTTCCATTTCTATATTGTTGAGCATTGACTCAGCTATTTTTGTAACATCAACTTCATAACATGTTGAATCATCTCTGATGTACAGTCCTTCATAATCTGTGCTTCGGAGTTCATTTTGAGGATGGGCAAACTAAGGATCTTGATTCATCAGATAATTGAAATATTCCTGCCCCTAAGGATTTTCTTCGTGATCAGTCATTATTCCTTTTCCCTTTGACTTTATTGATCATTGGGACCCACTTGATCCACTTGATCTTGTTCCCTGCACATCTTGTCTTTGAATGATATGGGCTAATGGGATGTTGGAATTGAATGAATCTGAATTTTCCTCCATTAAGGTCTGATATGAGTCTTCACTACTAGATATAGGGATTGGGAGTAAGGCTGTTCCTGTACACCCTTTTCCTTTTCCTGACCGAGGTTGATATGATCCTTGATTGGATTGAAGATCAGACATCTGTATGATGTTAGATCGGAAATAGGATCGCATTCCTATCTTATCCGTAACGGTTTATAATTCAGTGATTGTATATAGATACTTCCACTTAAGTACCAATTTTGTGTGAATCAATACCCGTGTAGGATTATATCCTATCCGTATCATGTTTAATTACTCAGTGATTATATCAGTTGATATTCTTCATTTGAATACCAATATTTTCAACATAATCTTATTTCTGGTCAAAGCCTAGATATAAAGTATACCTAATTCGCTAAGTCCGATGGCTCTGATACCAACCTGTCACACCCCGACTTAGGGCCTGGGTGCGACACCCGTTAGTTGGTATCCTGTTTCGAAAATATATCAGAGTTGCGGGTTATTTAGCGGAAGTCTTTAAAATATAATATTCATTTAATACAATAATGGGTTCAATTACCCATTTTCAATATTTGACAAAATATGAGCGGAAGCCTTTTTAATAAAATGTTCATAAAATGTCAGGTCAGAATACCCGTTTGATATTTCAAATACCTGTCTTTTAAAAATATAACTCATTAATAATATTCTCAATAAAATATCTGAGCCATCAGATCACCTCAAATGACTATATCTCCAATCTTCTATCAGTCTTGCCTGTCAGTTCTATTCTTTACAGTTCCCTGAAATGTGAGGGAAAAATACGTCAGCACACAGTCGGTGAATGACGCTGGCTCAATAATACCATTGTGAATATCAATAATAATACCTTTGTGACAATACTCATTAGGCACCCAACTCAATTGGGTTACAATTACCCTAAGTACATGTACAATTAATCATATACACAATATCATTTCTCTGAACAGTCCCGTAGACTTCCAGAGGCATGTTTGATGATATGCATGGCCTCGGGGAACTCCGAGTCACCATGTATGTATGGATCCAGACACATGTATACTCTTAATCTGAGTATGCCCGTTTCTTATTATTGCAACAAAAAGTTTTAAGGATTCGTAAATCCTATGTAAACAGTTCAAACTCTAAAAGAGTTGTAAAAGTTTAGGGCGTATTCACCTTTTATGATCGTAATCAGTTTCTGACACTGATTCCTGTATATTGATCAGTTTCGATTACTGACCCCTGTCTGTAAATCAGTTTCTGTTACTGATTCCTGTTTCTGTTTTCAGCTTTCAGATTGATTGATTAACTGTTATCTCGGACCTATAGTACAAGAATAACATTTGTATAAATATCTAGATCAACGATCTAGCTTCAGACCCCGTAGTCTGTTTTGTATAGCTATAACCTTGACAATCTATTTGTTTGTATAAAACATGTGGACATTTAGTCCCTTTGTTTATTTATTAATTATATATCAGGTTTCTTCTTTAGGAAGAAACAGTTATACCAGGTTTGTTCTTTAAGAAGAAACATTACTTTAACTATAACTTGTATGAATGAATAGTATGTTTCTTAATCATTAAGAAATACTATTTTTAACTATACGCTTTGTATATAAATGATTACGTTTCTTAATCATAAAGAAACTACAATTAGATTATAACTTGTGCTTATGAAAAGCTTTATTAGGTTTAACAGTAATCAAGTTTCGGGCTATACCCCCGACAATAGTCTAAGCTATTATAATAATAATAATAAAATAATAACTTAATCAGAACCCCTACCTCGTACGGGTGTTTGGAGCTGGTTATCTTAGATTGAACGAGCGGCACTGCCACTCTATATCGCATATTACACATTTAACCGTCAAAGCTTCGGATCTTGGCACGTTCCACGAGGTCGGCACGCAAACCGAGGCTAACTATGTGTGAAAGTGGGTGTTTGAGGTGTGAGATGGGAATGTCGTGAGCCTCCTCTTTTATAGCCGAGTGTGGGTACCATCGCGTAGCCCGATGGCCCCTTAGCTTAGGGCATCGCGTACCGCGATGTCAGGCGAATTGATGCGTGGCATGATGACTCAGCCCTAGCGTCTGCCACATGTCCCCCTGACGCGACACGTGTTGCTGTGTCATCATGGACCTTCGCGTAGCGCGATGGGTTCCAAAACTCGTATTTCCATTTTTAATCCCTCGTCTTTGATAACTTGCTATTTCTTGATCATACTTCCATTTTCCAAAAATACTAAAGCAGCCCTTATGCGGCTCGCGGCGATGCGAGCATGCAAAGTGCGCCATCAAAACGCCACATTACGCCCGTCATCCGTGTCTGTGTCCGAGTCCGAGTCCGTGCACGTGAGCCATCAAAACGCCACATTACCCCCATCGTCCGAGTCCGAGTAGGAGTCCGTGCGCGTGCGCGTCGGGTGATTCGCACCCTCCGCTAGGACTATGGGGAGTGATTAGCCACATTAAAACATTTCTATGGGAACTTGCTTCCTTATAAAGAGCTTTCATTTCTTTCTTTGTTTCCATGTGGGATGAAATTCACTTCCTTATTTATACCCATGTAGAATGCTTTCATTTTTTTCCGTCTTTCCATGTGGGATGGGATTTTCTTATTTCCTTAAGATAAGATATCTTTATTTTTTTTTATCTTACTTTTCCCATGATTTATCTTGAGAACTTTCTTTTTTTTTACCCTTCAACTTTTAAAGTTGACAACTTTAGTCCAAAATAATTATGGGTTTTTCCCAGATGTTACAAAACCTTCTAACTCCAAATCCAAAAACCCGCCCTCCTTAGACAACTTATTCTCAACCCCTTCCTCAACACCAAACAACAACTCAAGTAAATCTCCCAAATCCACTTCCTCCTCTATCTCTTCTTTCTTCACTAACGATCTCTGATAAGCAGCCCAATCATCTTCGTCGATTTCATCATCAGAGTCACTTCAGTAATTAGCAATAGTAACCTGTGGAACCGGAGGTGGGACTTCATCATCCATTTTCGTCTCCTTTACTTGAGTAATCGCCTCATCTGACTCGTCTTCATAGTTCAAGAACTTCAATCTCTTTTCTCTATCTTCATCTTCTTCATCCAGTCTCCTAGTAATGTTTTCTATTGTACGTTGGAGATCTGTAAGAACACTATGTTGATTTTTCAAGATGATATCATGCTCAACTAACTTCTATTGGGTATCTGAGGCCAAATATCTGAGGCCAGATTTTCTCTAAATTATTCATACTACTCTCAACAGGGTTGTGATTAGAATGTTGATCATCGAATTGACCCTGATTATGCTGAGGGTGCTGATACATATCATTGTAATAATACGAAGGAGGCTCATGCAAAAAATTTTGTTGCGGCTGCACAGGAAGGTTAGCATAATAATGTGATAAGCATCCCACATATTGTGAATACATAAGCGTAAAATGAGGTCCACCACAAATCTCACACATATATACGAGACTCAAAATAAATAAAAGACACGGACAAATAAACTCCTACGACTCAAAACAAAATAAAACGAAGTGCACTCCTACTAAAAGACTCCTAAATAAAACTAACAATTAAACTAAACTATATTAACCTAACTCCTACGACTCAAAAACAAAATACAAATAGCACGTATATAGCAAGTAAGTCTAATCAAAACTACTAACGCAATCGCCAAGAGTCCCCGGAAACGGCGCCAAAAACTGGATGTGCTAAAAGTAGTTTAATAATTATTAACTAAAAATTAACAATAAGTGATACTCTAGACCCTCTAAAACTCGACTAAACTACTAATCGGCAAGTGAACCGGTCGACTCTAGTAAAGCTAAGTAAGTCCGCATATCGAAGCTACGAGATTCTCTAAATTACGTTTATTAGCTAATTAGACTCAACTACATACACGATTTATTAATTTTTATTTATTTGAGGGGTTTTTTAATTAAAATACTAATTTAAGACTAATATTAAAAACTAATTAAGAAAACAGAGTAATGTAAATGTAAGAAAAAGTTTTTTTATTTTATAATGATGAGAAAACTACCTAGGCTAGAATCCCCTAAATTTCAGTTATTAATTAACCGGGAAAATATTTAGTTATTGACTGGGCTCGTAAAATAGACACTTAAGAGAAAACCCGAATTAATAGGACCCCTGACCCTTCTCAAGAAGACACCTATGGGTTTCTAATAAGTTTTAATGCACATCAGTATTAAAAATTAAGTTCACTTACAGTCACCTAATTAATTATGACTTAGTTCCCTTTATAATGAAATCCTACCTTACAGCGTGGAAATCAAAGGCAATTTAATATATTTATTGATTTAAAAGACAATAATAAATAATTAAACCTAGACGGACTCCTTAGGAAGAACTAAATCTAGCAAGATCAAATAATAAAGATCTATCAATAACCTAACACTTTACAGATTCTAGGTTAGGAGCACACTTAGGTTTATTCGACAATATTATTCCTATGATCTTATCATGAAATCAATCATAAAATAATAAAGAACACAAAGTAATTGACCTAATAGCAACCTATCATATGACAAACAATAATCAAGGAAACTATCGAATAAAACTCATCAAACAATCCTAGGCATTCATACGCATCAATTTAATATAATTAAATCTTTTACTAAATCATAAAAACCATAACGATAAACAATCCCAAGTCAAATAGAAACGTCAAAGTAGGTTCATCATAAGCCTAAGTAGTTCATGCAATTTAGCCTAACATCTTAGGTTTAAACAAAACAATCAAATAAGAATTCATGCGGACATAAAAGAAAACAAAAGATAGAACCCATGTTCTTCGTCTTCAACCAATACGTGCACCACCGAATGATTCTTCAACTCCAAAGTCGCCAAAAGATGTAATCCTAGGCCTTGGAACTCCACAAAATTGGATATGGCTTTTCAGGTTTTGATTAAGGTTGAGTTTAGGGGGCTTTATATAGGAAGTAACAAGTCCAAACCCTAAAAACAAGTTAGAATATTCTGGAAACGGGCCCACCGCGCCGCGCGGCGGGCTTGGGCTCCTCGGTCGAGCGACGCTCCTGAGTGAAGGGGGCAGCCAAAACCGGTCCGATTCTCTTCCTGGTCTGGTCTGGTTCGATTCCTGATGGTCCAGTTCTCCGGTTCAGCTCGTTTTCACTCATTTTTCGCCCTCTTCTCACCAAAATTAAAACCCATAACCTAAAATATAAAATCATGTTAGTAGTATAAAAATCTTAAACAAAACCAAACAAAAGTAATAAAATATTAAATAAAATGTACATGGGATTTATGTATATTAAACGTTATATCAGTCCTTTTTAGGCGTCTTAGAATGTTCTTTATTGTAGTCTAATGGGCAACGCCAAGATTTTGCTGAAAACGACTAGTCATGCTTAAAGCATACGAGACGTCAGGTCTAGTGCATAACATAGCATATGTAGAATTACGATTTTTCCATATTCGTATTCATATTTGTTTACCCGATTCGGAAATTTATTCAGATCTTTCTTGACAACAAAATTATGCAATTATTAGTAAATTAATTGTGTTTATCTTAGTTTATAATTCCATAACTTTCATTTGTGCCAAATAGCCCTTAGAAACTCTTAAAATGGCTTAAAAATGGTTTTTGGAACTTCAGGGACCAAAACTGCTAAAAATCAAAATCGCCTCTCCTTCGCGCGGCGCGATGGATGCCCAAACCAGCTAATTTGGTTTTCGATCTTCGTTTAATGCTAAATCTTTCCCTAAATGACCCTAAATCACGAAATTGAGCAACAGGTTATTTAATCTGCTAGGGAATGATGTCTAGGTTCATTCTCTGTATTTTGGTCGATATATCGAAGATTACAAGGCTCGATTTCGTCAGTAATGTGTTATTCGTTTACCAAAATAAGTCGGTTTCTTGTCCTACAAGTTGATATACTGATTATATAAACGTATCATAACTCCAAACCCTAAAGGTTACTGAAACATTTAATTCTCAGCCATCACATCCATCAACCTGACGATTTCTCTCTCGTTTTTGCTTATTTACTCGAAGACTTTGAGCTGCAATTTGACTTTGACGTTGTTCTGACATTTGACCTCGATTTCTCGTCAACTCAAGCATTATCTGGGTAAGTTGTTAACTGATGAATTGTTCTATAAGACTCACTTGTCAACAAAACTCAATCAATTTCTGAGATTGAGGGGTATTGATGGGTCAATTTAACTTAAACCCGTTTAAGGGCAAATTAGTCAATAATTTTGACTAACCGATTTCTCATACTTCTGGTCGGAACCGACTTTTGGTCCAGAAGACTTTTATTTTTGTTTCAATATTTTAAGGCTACTTACCAAAACCCAACTTCCAACTCGCTGTTCGGATTCTGATGATTACCGGCTCGCTTAAACATTTAATTTATCATAACCAGAGTTCTAGACATCCGTTTAAAATGATTCCAGCGGCAATGTTCTCAATTTTAACAGTAGTTATTTTTCTCCAAGTTTCAGGTCTATTTGACTTATATATCATAAACGACACATTAGAGGACGATTCGTTTATTTTCTCATCGTTTAATTCTTATTTTATTCACTCGCCTATGCAATAAGGTGAGTTTTATCATTCCCCTCTATTTTAGTGATTTTATCAAAGTTTTGGGGACATATTCGTACTTATACTTACTTTTATATTACATATATACACAAACTAGCAAACATAATATTGTGCGTAGTCGATCAAATGCTATTTGATACTTGTTTATGTATTTACTTTATCGCATTCGGAGAGGTCCACATACTCATATTATAGTATGATCATATGACTGTCATAGTAGCCAACGCCCGCTCGCATGGTAATGGTCACCTGACACATTAATTTCTCACGGTTTAATTGTTTATTACCACATTTATTTCGTTTTGCTTATTTATTTATATGTTATTGTGTCTTGAAAACTAGTGATATTCTCAATCAACCTAGTGTTGACAAAATCGAATTTATTTTCTACACGTATGCGGGTTACTAGTTGACTTGAAGTTTAAGGTGAAGAATGCTTAGAAGGACCTTAGGAAATAAAACGAAGACTATTTATAATTCTATCTTGTTTGGAATAATTTATTTGTGTTGAATTGTTTACTATATTTTGAATATTTGTGCACTTGAAATTTGAAATAATTAATTTAATAGATATTGCATGATTATATTTATGATAGTACCTTTGAGCAGTGAACAATCAGCTCGCGCCTAGGCATTTCCGCCGTAGGTTGGGGTGTGACAGCATGCATGATAGAACCAATCGCTGAAGCATATGGAATTTCTTACATGTACTTAGTTTCAATGTCCGTTTCCGGAGATTGTGATTTGTTCAACATGGTTCCTTTAGCAATGGGAACACCTCCTTTCTTGGAGTTATCTATTGAGAAGCATGCCATTACCTTGTCTATGTATGTACTTTGACTTAGCCCTAGAAGCCGTTTAGACCTATCTCGGTAAATCTTAATTCCCAAAATATAAGCAGCTTCACCAAGATTTTTCATTGTGAAACAAGATTCCAACCAGCGCTTAACTTCCTTAAGCATAGGAATGTTGTTTCTAATGATTTGTATATCATCCACATATAGGATGAGGAATGACATAGTTGTCCCAACCGGACCTTAACTTTCTTAAGCATAGGAATGTTATTTTGATATACATTTTCCATATTTCGTAGTCATATATGAGATTATGGCAAGTTATATCCTTATAGGTCTGTACATTTCCTTGCATGTCGTTTTTCTTTTGAAAATCCACTTGCTCCCTACTGCCCAACCTTTGGAGGGTAGCTCAACCAAGTTCCAGACATGATTGTCATGCATAGATTGCATCTCGGCGTTCAAGGCTTCTTGCCATTTCTCAGATTCTGGATCTAAGACAACTGATTTATAGTTACTAGGTTCGTAATTTAACTCAGCCACTAATAGGACTTCGGAACCATCTAGATGCCATAGGTATTTAGAATTCGGTACGCGAGTCCTACTACTTCTTCGAACGCTTGTGTTTATGTCTGAAGCATCAGCAACAACATCTTGTTGATAAGACGTTCCAACTTCCTCAGTGGTTGTTTGTGGTTCTTTAATTTCTTCAAGATCGACAATATTATTTCCAGTTCCTCGATCGAGAATTTCCTTCTCGAAGAAGTGACCCTTTTGATAGAAATCAAATTTGTATCAGGATTGAAGAAATTATATCCGCTTTGGTTATAGTATCCGACGAAAACAACTTTTACGCCCCGAGGATCAAGCTTGTCATCAGAATCATTGGTTACATACGCATCACATCCTGATACTCTAAGGAAAGACAAATTGGGTTTACGCCCATGCCATGTCTCATATGGGATTTTGATTACCTTTTTAGTTGGAGCCAGATTGACAATGCGGGCGGCGGTCATAAAGGCAAAGCTTCAAAAGGAGTGAGGCAAGTTAGTTCTACACATCATCGATTAAACCATATTTAGAAAGGTTTTATTTCTCCTCTCGCTCGCACCATTATGTTGGGGTGTGCTGGGTGGAGTGAGATGTGAAACAATTCCACACTATTTTAGATGATTGGCGAATTCTGAGCTGAGATACTCCCCACCTCAATCTGATCGAAGTATTTTAATTGTTTTTCCGAGTTGTTTTTCCACTTTGTTTTTAAACTCTTTGAAACTTTCAAAAGTTTCATGCTTGTGTGTCATAAGATACGCATAAACATATCGATAGCAATCGTCAAAAAAAGAAACGAAGTATAATTCATGATTTCTAAACATGGTTTTGAAAGGGTTGCAGTCATCAGTACGTATGAGTCCTAGCAGATCCTTTGCTCGTTCACTTTTATGAGTGAAGGAGTCTTTGGCGAGTTTGCCAGATAAGCAAGACTCGCAGTCGTCAAAAGAGTCCGGTATTGTGGATTCAAGAATCCCTTCAGATTATGATCTCTTAACTCATGCCTTGCTTATGTGACCAAGTCAGCAATGCCATAGAAATGTATCATTGATGCCAGATCCGATACGCTTAGAAAGATTATATACATTATTGTTTAATTGAACATCAATCTCACAAATACCATTTCGAGGTTTAGCCTCAAAATAAAAGGCATCATTAAAGTAAGCAGAAATAGCAACACCATTAAAAGCATACGTAAATCCTTGTTTAAAAAGTAAAGAAACTTAAATAATGTTTCTGGTCAAACCAGGTGCATGCAAATAGTTATTCAAAGTAACTACAAGGACAGATGGACAAGAAAAATGATATATGCCAGTTTCAAGAACTATGACTCTCTTCCCATCACCAACGATGAGTTCCATGCTGTCTTGCTTCAACTTTTTCCAATTTTCAGGCTCCTTCAAGACATTAATGATGAGGTAACCACATCCGGTATCAAATACCCATGTGTTTCTAGAAATAGTGAAAATTTCAATAACGTAAATGGAAATTCCTTTAGAGGAGCTTTCACCATTGGTCCTCTTTTTCTTCAGCTCAGCAAGATAGTCGGAACAGTTGCGTTTTTAGTGTCCCATTTTATACACTTGTGCACTGGCGCTCCTCAAGAGACAGCGGTGGTACCTTTGTAACACCCTTGTTAGTGTTGTTGGCATGCTTGGGAGCAACAGTAACCTTCTTCTTGCCTTTACCATTATAACTCTGGTTCTTGGAATTAGGATTCTTGACACCAGCAGAGCGAACCATTAGAACTCGATTAGTTTTAGTTGGAATATTCATCTCAGCCGTTTTGAGCATACCATGAATCTCTGGCACTGTCTTCACCCAAGCATTCATATTAAAATTCATTACAACCTGGTCGTAAGAGCTGGGGAGAGAGTTCAAGATGAAATCCGCTGCTATTTCATCCGATAGGGGATAATCAAGAATCAACTGGTCGATGTACCTTTTAATTTTGACGACATGCGCACTAACAGAGGATCCCTTTTCCATTCTGTAGCTAAATACTTGCTTCACGGTGTCCAAACGTTCTTGACGGGTTTGTTTCTAGAACATGCCCTTGAGTTACTCAAGCATCTCATAGGCACCAATATCTTCAAAACCTTTAGCAAGCTCGGAGGACATGGTGGCTAGCATAATTCAAACGACTTCAGTAGAGTCACCTTTATGCTTATCAAGAACTTTTCAGGCAGCAGCAATATTGTTTTTCAGGCTCGGTTGGAACTGGTCCAAGGAGAACATAGTGCTTCTTTGCCATTATGAGAACAAGTCTCAGGTTATGGTGTCATTCAAGAAAGTTGGTGCCATTCAACTTTTCTTTCTCAAGAATAGTCTTGAGGGTGAATGAGGAGTTATTTTCAGTTGACATCTGTTAAATTAGTATTTTAGATGTTATAATCCTATTATCAATGACCCAATAATCAATCAATCAATCATACCCAATGAAAGTCCCACCAATAGCAAAGCTAAAAGTATGGTCTGGGGAGGGTGGGATGTAGGCACACCGTACCTCTATCAAAGAGAGGTGGCTTCCAGAGAGACCCTCAGCTCTAAGAATCAATCAATCAATCTTATTGTTGTGGGGGGTAACAGGCAATCAAAGGTCCACAGTGATAGAATTAATAACAACACTTAGTAATAATAATGATGATAGTATATAAATATACTGGAATAATAAGGATAGCATACAAAAAAGAGACTACATAAAATATGAGAAACATAATGGCTCTAAGGTATCACTTTCTCTCTAAAAATCAATAACCTTAATTCTACATCTCCAAGAATTCCTATCATCAACCATGTCCTCAGAGAAATTTAATTCTAGCAAGTCATGCCTAATCCTTTCGTCCCAAGTCAATTTAGGTCGCCCTCTACCCCTTCTCCCCTCTACGTCTCCAAGAATTCCTATCATCAACCAATGACCTAATAACATTAATAAAATAAGAACTTGAGAATCTGGCTTCCAGTTACGAATGGCAGCTAAAACACACAACATTAGTAAGTGGTTAGGTAGACTGACAACGATTGCCAATTGTGAATATAGCACAACTCTCAGTTATGAGGCCTGTTAAGACAGCACTTGCCTAAGTAGATACGTTTAGCCTCATCCATGCCCACCTTAGTCTCTAGAAAGCTATAGCACGTAATAGTAGAGTAAAGTAATAGTTGTCCTAGTATAGTCACCTGTGGAAAGGCTGGATGTGTCAACGAAACCCTTTTACCTTGAAGATATAGGCTAGAAATCAATTACGGTACTGTAGCTCCAAACACTTTGAAGTTTTGCAGTATGTCTCAATGTGGCTTAATATTGATTTAAAATTGGGAATAAATTTAAAAATTACCGAATAGTAAAAGTCCATTTTTATTGTATTAATAGGGACAACTTGATGAACTCTTTCATCTCTCAACACACCTTTCTTTATATAACCTATTAAAACTAAGTTTATCGTAATATAAATAACCAAATTTAAGTTAATAGTTAAACTATTAAGTTATTAGTTTTGGAAAATCAAATTTAGTTTAATTTTGCAAAACATAATTGGTTAATAAGTTTATTTTAAAGTATTTGGTAGTAGGGTGATGGTAATATAACTAATTATAAAACGCAAGCAACCACAACAGCAAAAAAGAATATGTAAATCTTAAATGATCAATATTAATGATTGAACTTGCTAAAGGCTATTAGCAAGATCAAGCGGGTCCAGGGTTCACAACACAAAACAACCACAGGGATGGACTCTTGATGCATCCCTTTATCTTTAGTATCTCCCACTGACTTCAAGAACTTCATGTCCCCGTCCTCGGTTTTTTCCTTCAGGTCTTCCTCATTATAATATTCAGATAATATATATCATTAAAAACTAAACTAGCTATTATAATTTTGAAACATCAAAATGGCCAAAAACCATAAAATAAAAACCAAAAGTAAATACAACTTTTGAACTATCCATATGGCCAAAACCAAAAACAATCAACCAAATATATAAGGTCAGGCTAGATTTACATATTCAACAAAAATTAAGAATCAGGCAATCCTATTGGTCAAATAAAATAAACAAAATTTTGACCAAACCAATGTTGCCCTAAAATTTTACCTAGATCAAAAACTTTAACAACCTTGAAATTTGTGGTGTAGAACTGTTCAAAGTATCGGATTCGAGTTGTATGTTATAACCAAGGCTCTAATACCGTTGTTAGGTTCCAGTGATGATCAGTCAAAGGCTTAACATTTAAACCCGATTCTAATTATGGTTTCATAATAATTAATCTCATTAAAATTATCATGAATCTAACGGAATAAATAAACAAGTAATCATCACATATGGAACATCACAAGATCCGGTTACAAACAATACGAGTACAAATCTTAACATCCAAATTAAATATAAATCGAACCGACGATATATAGCTTTACCTCGGTTAATAAATAACCGATTAAGACATCGAGGGATAACAAACTTCGCTAGGTGACAACACAAACGAGATCCGGTGGTGGCGGTGCACGGAGACAGCCGTCAGCAGTGGTGATCAACGACAGTGGCGGCGGCGCTATGGCTTGACGGTAATAGCAGCAGCGGCACGGTGGTGGCTGGTCAACGTCTGCGGCAGCGGCACAAAGCGGCGGCGGTGGCGACTGCCAGCGTGCAAGTGGTCGGAGGCGGTGGAGTAGGCTGAGAGAGAGAAAGAGAAAGAGAGAGAGATAAAGGTGGCTAGGGTTTTGATATGTTAATCTCCTTCTCATGTTATGATTAAGTTAACTAGTTTATTAATAAACTAGATAATCCTAATCGGGCTACCAAGCCCATCTCCAACTACAAAGCCCAGTCTTTGAATACCACTATCTCGGTATTACAAGTCATTATCGGTTAACTAATTTAAGCGGGTTTATGCTCGTTACCCAAGGTGTAACTCTCAAGGGTTATAACTCGGTCAGCCGCGTTGACTTAACCGAACTGGTCCATAAAATCCAACACTATCTTGATATAGTGTTTTTGTATTGGGTTGGGAATTCTATCTTGATATAGATTTAATTAGTTGTTATGTGAAGACTTGCTATCTTGATATAGTAAAATTAGAAGAAATTGTAAATCTAAGTACTTACTTTGCTTGTGAAGATGATGATCACTTCCTTTGAAGTGTGAGACATTTGTATTGGTGATCCGTACCATTTAGGGAGACGACTAGTGAAAAAAACTCTCAATCGAGGATCAGGGAGAGGATGCAGAGTGAATTAATTAACATTCACTTGAACTTCTATAAATCCGGTTGTGTCATCTCTAACTCTTTACTTATTTGTGTTTCTTTTTATAAATTGTGAAAACAGTTTAAAAAAGTTATTAGCTCGTTAAAATTGGGTTAAAAAATAAGAAAAAGCCCCCCCCCCCCCCCCTCCCCTTCTACTTTTCTACAATTATATTTGACCATGACTGATTATTTTGACCAGTGGCAGAGATTAAACTATCTTTGACTAATTACAATTATGTGTGACGAGATATGGATATGCATGTTTGATCAATCGGGGTTGGATCGACTAAGTATCATTATATTTGACCAAGTGTCTATGCTTGATTGATATAACTATGCTTGACCAATTATGATCATGACTAATCAGTTACTACCAAAATATTCAGGTATTGAACAAATATGATTGTGTTTGACAAGATTGACTTGTTTGATCCATTACATATTAACGGTATGTTTGGTTGGAGGTAATGGAATGAAAGGGGAATGGAATGGACAATGGAATGAAATGGATTATTATCATTCTTTTATCTTGTTTGGTTAACTTATGGGAATAAAATGAATTATTACTTTATTTTGTTTGGTATCAAAAAAATGTACGAATGAGATAGAAATAATAAAAACACTCTAATCTCAAAATACCTTTTACAAAAAAACAAAACTACAATGGCGACAGTGGTAGCTCCGACGATGAAAATGGTGGCGATTGTGGTGGCAGTCAGGCGGCAGGAGTGGCGGTGGTCAAGCGATGGTAGCATTGGTAGTGATAGTAATGGTACGGTGATGGTGATCAAGTAACGACAGTGGTGATGACGATGATGGTCAGGCAGCGGCAGTAACAATGATTGCGGTGGTTATGGTGACGTTGGCAACGGCGATGGCGGTGGTAACGCTTGTGGTAAGGTGGTGGTGGCGGCAGTGGTGGTGTCGGCGGAGTTGGTGGTTGTGCCGATGATAGTGGTGTTGGTGGTTGTTAGGTTGTGGTGTTGAGAAAGTAGGATGAATGAAGAATAGAATGGAAAAAAAAGGGTATGGTAAGGAATGATTTTGATAGAATGGGATTCAATACGTAATAGATGATTCCATTCCATTGAGCAACCAAACACCACTTTTTTCATTTTCACATAATGTATCGTTCCATTCCCCATGTCATCCTTGTATACCAAACGCTACCTAAAAGATGTTGGACCAATTGAAACAATTTTATGTTGCAACAAATCCATCGTCAGCTTGTTAAAAAAAATTAGGGACAAGATCTAAATCGATTGCTAATTTTACGAAAACCTGACAAAAATTTCGTTATAAAAGTAGTAACAAGCTTACTTTAGTCACAAACAAACTTTTTTGCATTTATAACCATATGTATTAAGAAAAAAAAGATTTTTCATTATTACATATATGTATTATTGATTTCATCATTTGTTTTTATTTTCTTTTACTTATTTTTAAACCGCAAACGTCTTACATTACGTGGATTCAATAATTGACCTCCTATTTTTTATTAAAATCATCTTTATCGCCTCGTCAAAATGAGAATGACTTATCTATCATTTGTATTCTTATCTTTTACTATGTTATTAATACTATTAAATATGCTATATGAAAAAAAAATAATAGGAAAAACCGTCTTTCAAAAAAAAGATAAAAAAAAACAATCAAATGGGAATTTTATCTCCTGCTGGGAATTCAAAAGCTGTTAACCCTCCAACCAACAATTCTAATTTATGAAAACAGTAATGCATCTCAAATCACATCCCCTATTCACATTCCAAAACAAATATTTGGTCATGGACCAACTAAACTATGATCATAATGATGACACCAAAAATAATATATTTCATTTTCATCCTTACAAAGCTTGCTCTTATACGTCCTTTTCTTTGGTGGGGTGTCACCATTTTCTTGTAAATATATATATGTGGTCAAGTAACCCCTATCACTTGTAAAATTGCACCAATGTAGCTATCATCTACATGTCACCAACTTATATATGTTTACTGCTGAGATTGTTGAT
This sequence comes from Bidens hawaiensis, assembly GCF_021521415.1. Classification (NCBI taxonomy): domain Eukaryota; kingdom Viridiplantae; phylum Streptophyta; class Magnoliopsida; order Asterales; family Asteraceae; genus Bidens; species Bidens hawaiensis. The sequence goes on from NW_027494943.1 coordinate 156,244, forward strand.
AGATTAGATGGTGGAAATGGGACCATTTCATGCATGGTGAATAGTGGTTAGTGAACCATATGAAGGGTAAGTTGGTTACACAGGGCAAGTACAGACAAGAAACTAGATAGCCCAAATGGGTTTCAAAGGACAAGCTGGTTAGATTTAATAGCCAAGATTCTCGGATCCACTTCCATTATCGTCAACTGCTACTGGTTCCATTGTTGTGGGTCGGCCCCGGTGATCAAAACACAATCATTTTCTTGCCGTCACGTCTTTGATCCATTCACAGCTAATTAATATGCCTTTTGTGCGCACTTGTGATCATAACTAACAGGAATGTTAGGATCTTTCAGCTAATTGTTCTTGATTAAGGTTGATTAAGGTATAATCTTTTTGTTCTTGTTACGAGATTATGTTGCACCACTATCACATCTCATAGATGGACCTACATGGAATCCATGAGTACTATTGAAGAAGCATTTGTAGTAAAAATAATAATAAGATTAAAGTAACTCTAGCTCTTATTGAAGTGGTCTACCAAAAAGTTACGGTATGTAGTTCATACCCTGGTTTAGCTGTTTAAGAGACTTGGCATGTGGGAATTTTTTATTTTTTATTTTTTATGTAGACTATCTAGGAAGGAAACCGGTACTTCTACGTGCTTTTGTAACATGCTCGCCAAATGAGCTCTGTAGAGTTTTTCACAAAACCTAACAAGTTTTTCAACAAACTGTATCGAATTCGCTTACCAACTAAGAGAACTTGTTGAGTTTGCTTATATGGGTAGCTAACCTCCTTGAAGTACAAGAAATTATAAAAAATACTAGCAAGTGAACCACGTAATCATACGAAAAATAATTTACATGTCCTTGTGCATGGCTATGATAGTGAAGGAAGTTGATCCGATAAAGACATTAATAGCTAGTGACATAACTTTGCGTAGCTAGAGACCAATCATATGATAAAAATTATGTACCTACATATGGTCTTGTGGGTTTCCTAAACAGATAATAATCTTAAGGGGAATCTTCATTATAGGTACATACATTTATCCAACTTGTGTGCGTAATCTATTGAAGTGTTATCTACATAACTTATTGTGATTTGTGACTCAAAAATATATATCACTTATGTTATTTAGTAGCATAAGATTGAAGGAATCCGATCCAATCAATCCCAAAAAGGAAGACATGATCTTTATTGTAAAAGGATACTTAGACCAATCTTTTTCACAGAATACTAATGACTGGATGCAGTATTGGATGCAACATGCTTTCTTTCTTTCTTTATCCATCACCCGATTTATGAATAACATTCACTCTTAATTTCGATCTAAGACGTGATTAATCGCATCTTATTCCGCTAATCATTTCTCATTTGTACTTCCCGATACTTAAATTCTTTCATAATCATGTTTTAATCTCCATGGCTCAACCAATCAAGAACCATATAATTACTCCATTCATCTTATTTTGAGATTTAGAAACATAAACCACCAATGTTATTTGTGACTTATAAAGAAATCTAACAAAAAGAAAGAGTGGGTACAATATAACCTAAACATCGACCTAACTTACACATGACATGAATATATCAGTTTCATGTGTCAATAAGTTAGTTGATGTTTATGTTTTTCTATTGTTCTACTCTAAGAAAAAGTACAAGGGAAAGATCGGAAGATTTTGGATTGTTTAACCGTTTCCGAAAACCATAATGAATATAGACTTTAAATATAATTAATTGACAATGAATTAACTAATTAGTACGATAAACTAGCCATTGCTTCTTGCAGCCATTCTTCCTCTTCATCATAATCTTGCTTCATCTGTGTGCATAAACATTCAAATCAATAATTGGTCCCTATAAATGAAATAGATATATTATAAATAAACTAGTTACAGAAACTATACCAAAAAGCTGTTGGTGTATAGGTTGTGAAACTCTTCTTCGGAAGGATTATTGGCAGTGTTATTGCTGGGAGGCACTTGATCTTCACAAGGTTGATGACAGTTGTCATGATGACGATTAAGATCATTGTTGTTCTTTGCGAACCTCCCTCGCACGCGTATGCGCTTGTCTGCTAACGTCTTTCGGCATTCATACTACATGATCATATAGGATTTATGATTACAAACTTTTCTTAATAATACATTTAATTACAACCTTTTTAACTTTTTAACACTACATATTTTCAAGTTATTTAGATATATAAACCCTCTATTATTTTAACCAAATAAGTGTTAATCACACCATTACACATCTACTTACTCTAATTTCTTGTCATTATATGTAAGAAAAAGTAATGTTTCCATCATAATTGGTAACACATGGCATAAAGTTTTTTCCAACATGAAAGTCTTCTGTAGAAGTTAAATGGTGACCTTGTACCAATTTTTCATGACCCTATTATTTTACATGTTATAGAATGTTACTAATTACATATTTCGGTTAAAAGTGAGACCATATTATATATTTGCATATACTAAAGCTTATAAATAAGCAAATTTGATGAATAAACCAAGAAAATATATATAAGAGATCAAAGAAACCTTAATGGTCTTGTTGAAGTTCCTTTGGTTTCTCTTCTTGAGATACCTCAAGATCTTGTCCTTCCTTTCTTCAGCTGAATACCGCCCGATCTTCAGTGCCGGGTCCTCGACTTCTTTGCTTGTTTTCAGTAAATCGGTATCCTATACAATTAATTAACATGTAAACAACAATTAGTTTCATATAATTACAAAACACTAGTTGAGTGAGTTACACAAGCTACAGAAATATGAAAATTTTATGCAAATGGTTATAACTTTCATTCATTACTACCATTTCAAATTGTAAAGCTAATTAATGGTACTATTTGTATGCAATATGTGACATGCATGATCAAATTAAACAACGCAAAAATATTGAAGAAAATTGCATACCCAATTATTAGTTGCAGTGGGATAGTTAACCGACCATGAATTGGTACCATATCCACCACTGCTACCAAAATAATCATCTTGTTCAACTTTTTGATAGTCAGTATCCGCGGGAATGCTACTAAATCCGGTGGGTGATGTCGGAACCACCATTTCAGAGACCCCGAATCTCTCCGGGAACGAATTCTTCCATGATAAAGATCGAGACAACGGTGTAGTGATCATATCATATTCTTGTGGCATTGTGATCCCATACTTGTCTAAGTAACCAGATGAAGTGGTGTCATCATGATCATACCACATTGGTAGCGTTGTCGCCGAAGTTTGAAAGTCGCCGGGGAAGGTGTGAGCCTTAGAGAGGAAGCTGGCCATATAATTTAAGGGCTGTGGATGTGATTTTCCGGCCGGTGATACCCTAGTTAATTAATTGAGTTATGCATGGATTGGTATTTATAGGATGGTACATATATAATGCGGCTATGAAAGAAGTTTGTAGGGGACCTTTTTTGTGTATCTTTTTAGATAATAATAAAAATAATAATATATTTCCTAATGGCTTGAGGGTATATCAGTCAAACCCTAGCTAGCTTTTCCCTGTTGTAATCTAAGAGAATATATTGATTTTGAATATTTGGTAATGTGGTAATCATTTGAGGAAATTAAGAAACTAGTTAGTATTTTTTTTAATATGATATGTATTTTAAGTTTATAGTTGGAAGTTACGTGACAACATATATGTTTGTGTATATGCTTTAACTCGTGTATCTCGTTTTATTCTACCAAATACTCACAAGATAATTTGACCCATAAGTGATAAAATGCTTATGTAGCACCTTCTTATGTATACCGTCTAAAGAATGTGCATTATGCTAATGAAGTTCATTGCAAAAGCGAGTTTGCTTCGTGTAAATTTTATATTAATACGGATGTCAAAGGCATGAAGTTAGTTCATAACTTAAACATATAATACATAGAGATTTCTTCGTGACGTATTTGTTTTTTATATAAGACAATGATAAAATTAGGAGGTGTTTAGAAAGTAGTAGTACGTACATAACAAGGACAACGCTCCAAAGGTTAGAAACCCGCAGATATGTGTTTCGTGAGTCTAAGTCATGTGTTTAAATTGGATGCCCAAACATTGTAGGCATGGAAAACCTGAAAGCATGACACCTAGGTTAAAGGGTGGGTTATTGCAAATGGTCGAGTCATCTTTCCCTTTTAAGAAGCTTAAAAGTAGCTACCTCTTTATGTCTTAAGATGACTTGTTAAGGGTTGGTTGGATCTTGTATCAAGGCATGAGATCGATCGAATGCTTTCTTCTTTCAAGAGAAAACTGACTCAAAATATCGTTACAATAATTCTCTATTGATCACTCATCTAAAGCCTCTAACCAAGCTCTGTATTTATAATCAAACTCTAACTTGGTGACCAACTTGATCGACTTGTCAACTTAGGTACTTCTGTAACACCCCGACCAAAGGCGGATTATACATCGGGGCGCCACATATTGTTTCATTACTCGTGACACTATTGGGTGTCAATATTTAATAAATACATTCATTCGCGCACACGCAAAGTAGACATAAGATAACATAAAGCAACATAATTCAATATATTATAAGGTAAAATATTCGAACAACAATAACTTGTCTTGATACATTTTAATCTAGGTCCAAAAGTAAAAACGTCCTACGTGTCCACAAGCTCCAAATGTAGCTACAGCAAACCTGAACATGTGTTAAAATAAAACGTCAAACACTTGCGTGTTGGTGAGAAATCAAGTTTAATAGATAATAGATAACAATAAATCTGCGCGCAACACGTGTATGTCTGGTGTTTAACAAGGGTGTAATCAGATTGTGATCAAGCCTAAATAGATCATAGCTCATAGTTCAATCCGTGCTCCCAAATGAGCACAAAAACAAGAAAACATCTGTGCAAGTGTAAATAAAGAAAACCGTAAACGATAGGTCTCCCGTGTTCATCTAATGGATCCATGAAAACTTCGGAATAGGCCGAACAAAGCGGTTAATGATACACACATACAAATAAACAGCCAAGTAAACGTCCTCAACACATGGGATACTGCGCGACTAAAGTTCATAAACAAGTTTAAGACTCGAGTTTGTACGAACACATGAACATCCCAAAACATTAAAAATAAAAAGGGATTAGATACGAGATTACTCACTTGATAAAGATGCGTTGAAAGATAATGCAAGAACCAACTTTAAAACAAGCACAAGTTAACCTATAAATAAGATTATTGTTTTAATGATTGGTTTTAAGTCTTGATTATAAGTTAGCATAATTAATAAGTAAATTATTATATATAGTATATATTACCGGAAAAGCAGGGCAGAACAGGGAGGAAGACGGAGGCAGAGAGGGAGGCGGCAGAGGATCATCGGCAGAGAGCAAAGGAAGAGAAAGATAATAAGTGTTTGTGTGTGTAGTGTTAAGAAATTAACATTATTATTTATAGGGAAACCCTAGGGAACACAATCCCTAGAAAAGGGGAAAAGATCTCCAAAAAGTAAAAGATATCAAAAGCAAAAGATATTTAAAGATATGGCAGCTGCAGGAAACAAGGAAAAGCTAACAGGTAACAGTAAACAGGCATGGGAGGGTCAGATAAAGGTACTGGTCAAGCATGGAAAAGCAGATCTCAAAAGATAATGTCAGTCACTTTTTCTGTCAACCAATGGGGTTGGTGCGCATGCTACGCCGAAAGTAACTTTTCAGACATAAGACAGGTTAGGTCAACAGCACAAAAGATAAGACATCACAAAAGCAAACAGGCTGGATAAAACAGAAGAAAAGATAAGTCTAGCGCGAGAAAGCTGCGCGCGAGAAGGCTAAGGCGCGCCGCGGGAAGAATCACATTTCTTAGCGCGCCGCAGGAAGAATCACATTTCTTAGCGCGCCGCGGGAGGAACTACAATTCCTAGCGCGCCGCGGGAAGAACTATAATTCTTCGCGCGTCGTGGGATGAACTACGATTCTTAGCGCGCTGCGAGAAGAACTACAAATCCTTAGCGCGTCGCGGGAAGAACTACCGTTCTTAGCGCGCTGCGAGAAGAATTACAATTCTTAGCGCGCTGCGAGAAGAGTTCGTCTCGCGAATCGCTGGAACAGCTGGTCATCACGCAGGCTTCCCTGTAAGGAGTCTGGCGCGTGGAGCTGCGCAGACAACCTTAGGCGGGAAGAAACAAAGGACAAGGAGAGTTAGGAGAAAAAGAGGGAAACAAGGCTTAAGGGGTTAAACAGGAGGGCGGGACGGCGACAAGAGAAAAAGGAAGGCGGAAAGAAAGAGAGAGAAAGAGGCGGGAAGGAAAATATATTATTATTAAAAGTAAAATATAAGTATAAGTAAATATTAAATCATAAAAGAAAGAGATCGGATAAGGGAAACGGGTACCTGGGTCGGGTCGGATCGGGGCAGATGTCACAGTCTCCCCTACTTTAAGAAATTTCGTCCCGAAATTTATCTCGAAGTAGGTTGCGCAGAGAACAGGTGCGGGTACTTGATCTTCATTTGATCTTCCCTTTCCCATGTAAACTCGGCTCCGCGCTTGGACTCCCAGCGAACTTTAACAATAGGGATACGACTGCGCTTGGTTTGCTTAACCTCGCGATCCATAATCTCAACAGGCTTCTCAACGAAATGCATGGATTCGTCAACTTGAACTTCATCAAGTGGAATGTGAAGGTTCTCGTCGGCTAAACACTTCTTGAGATTGGATACATGGAACGTTGGATGCACATTGCTGAGCGCGGGCGGCAGGTCAAGTCTGTAGGCAACTTTTCCCACACGCGCGAGAATCTTGAATGGTCCAACATATCGAGGAGCAAGCTTACCTTTCTTCCCAAAGCGGACAACACCCCTCCAGGGCGACACTTTGAGGAGAACAAGATCACCAACTTGAAATTCGAGAGGCTTTCGCCTGCGATCTGCGTAACTCTTCTGTCGGCTTCTAGCAGTCAGCAGATGTTCACGGATCTTGGCGATTTTATCGGTTGTCTCTTGAACAAGTTCGGGTCCTGTGATTTGAGTTTCACCCACTTCGCTCCAACAAATCGGGGAGCGGCACTTACGACCGTAAAGTGCTTCAAATGGGGCCATACCGATACTGGAATGATAGCTGTTATTATAAGAGAACTCGATCAAAGGCAAGTGCGAATCCCAATTACCTCCAAAATCAAGAACACAAGATCGGAGCATATCCTCAAGAGTTTGAATAGTTCGCTCAGACTGTCCGTCAGTCTGAGGATGATATGCAGTACTCATGTCCAAGCGAGTTCCTAGCGCAGATTGGAGGGATTTCCAAAAGCGAGATATAAAACGGCCATCGCGATCGGATATGATGCTCAAAGGAGTACCATGACGGCAGAAAATTTCCTTGACATAAAGCTGCGCGAGTTGCTCAACACGGTAGTTTTCACGAATGGGCAGAAAGTGAGCAGACTTAGTCAAACGATCCACTATTACCCAAATGCTATCATGTTTGCTTGTTGTCAAAGGTAACTTGGTAATAAAGTCCATTTCTATACCTTCCCATTTCCACGTAGGAATTTTTGGTTGTTCGAGCAAACCAGATGGGCGTTGGTGTTCAGCTTTTACTTTAGAACAAGTCAGGCATTTAGCTACGAACACAGCAATATCCTTTTTCATACCGGGCCACCAATAAGTAATGCGCAAATCCTTGTACATTTTATCGGCGCCGGGATGAATAGAATACCGAGATTTATGCGCTTCACTCAGGATATCAGCGCGAAGATTCTCATCAAAGGGAATCCAGATGCGATTAAGATAACAGAGAATTCCACTCAGATTGGGCACAAAATGCGCTTCCGCGCCACACGCTAACTCGGCGCGAAGGTTACCATTACTGATGGATGCGCGCTGCGCGTCACGAATGCGCGATTCAAGGTTGCTTTGGATCGGCGCGAAGTGAAGCTGCGTGCGCGGCAAGATACAGTTAAGCTGGCAGGGTTTTCGGCTGAGCGCATCGGCTACCACATTAGCCTTACCAGGATTATACCGGATCTCACAATCGTAATCGCTGATGAGTTCGTTCCATCGGCGTTGCCTCATGTTGAGTTCCTTTTGATCAAAGATATGCTGAAGGCTTTTATGGTCAGTGTAGAGGATACACTTAGTACCATAAAGGTAGTGTCTCCAGATCTTCAAGGCAAATACGACTGCACCAAGTTCGAGATCGTGAGTCGTATAATTCTTTTCATGAACCTTAAGTTGCCTTGATGCGTAAGCGATAACCTTGCCTCGTTGCATAAGAACACAACCGAGACCTTGGTTGGAGGCATCGCAGTACACGACAAAATCTTCATTACCCTCAGGTAGCGCAAGGACAGGAGCTTCACACAACAAACGCTTGAGCGTCAGAAAGGCTTCTTCTTGCTTTGAGCCCAAAATATACGGTTTACCTTTGTGCGTCAGAGCTGTTAAAGGCAATGCGATCTTTGAGAAGTTCGAAATAAATCGCCGGTAGTAACCAGCTAAGCCCAAAAAGGAACGGATTTCGGTAGGAGTGGATGGCGTAATCCAGTTCTTGATTGCTTCAATCTTGGATGGGTCGACATGGATACCCATCTTGTTAACAACATGGCCAAGAAACTGTACTTCATCCGACCAAAATTCACACTTGGAAAGCTTAGCATAGAGCTGCTCGGTTCGAAGCTTTTGCAATACCAACCGAAGATGTTGCTCATGCTCGGCCTTGGTCTTGGAATAAATCAGAACGTCATCGATAAACACAATCACGAATTTATCCAAGAAAGGCCTACACACCCGATTCATTAGATCCATGAAAACGGCGGGTGCGTTGGTTAAACCGAAGGACATGACCAGGAATTCAAAATGGCCATAGCGAGTACGAAAAGCAGTCTTCGGAACATCTTCATCGCGGATGCGCAACTGGTGATAGCCAGAGCGGAGATCAATCTTGGAGAAACAAGAGGCACCTTGGAGTTGATCAAAGAGGTCGTCAATACGCGGTAAGGGATACCGGTTCTTAATGGTGAGTTTGTTCAACTCGCGGTAATCAATACACATGCGAAACGATCCATCTTTCTTTTTAACGAACAACACCGGAGCACCCCAGGGCGAAGAGCAAGGGCGAATGAATCCTTTAGCTGTCAACTCTTGAAGTTGGCTTGCCAATTCTTGCATCTCAGCGGGCGCAAGACGGTAAGGAGATTTGGCTACGGGGGAAGCACCAGGGACAAGATCAATACGGAACTCGACTTCACGAGCGGGAGGGATACCAGGAAGATCATCAGGAAAAACTTCAGGGAAATCACGCACAACAGGGATATCGCGAAGCTTCTTCTTTTCTTCAGCAGGTTTAACCACATGGGCTAAGAATGCAATACACTTCTTCCGCATGAGTCTTTGGGCTTCGGCGCATGACATAAGCTTAAGACCACTGGAGGGTTTCTCGCCGTAGATGTGAAGATCACCATTTTCTCGAGGAATGCGAATCAACTTCTTGGCGCAAATCACTTCGGCGCAATTATGCGTAAGCCAGTCCATACCAATGATAACATCAAAGCTTCCAAGAGGCATGGGGATGAGGTCGATTAGAAAATCGTTTTCGTTAAGGTTAAGCGTGCAATCCTTAATCACGGAGTTAATTAAAACAGTTTTGCCATTAGCCAATTCAACTGAAAAATTTTCTTTTAAATCGTTGCGCGGTCGCGCAAGCTTCTGCTCAAACGCGTGAGAAATAAAACTTCGATCGGCGCCAGTATCAAAAAGTACAGAAGCATAAAATCCGTTAAGCAAAAATGTACCATTAACTACGTCATTATTCGCTTGAGCTTGGTGCGCGGTTATGTTAAAAGCTCGCCCGCGCGTCACTTGGTTCGAAATTTGGTTCACCGGATTCGCTTGTGTGATTTGCACTTGTAGTCTCGGGCACGCGTTCCGGAAATGACTGGGATCACCGCAGTTGTAGCACGACCTGGGTCGTGGGTTTGGGTATGCTGGTTGCGGGTTTTGCGGGTAGGTTGGTGGTGTTTGCGCAATTGGGTTGGCGGGAGGGACTCTACAGAACTCGGCAGAGTGACCAACGCGGCCACATCGGTTACATTGTCGACACGGGACTTGGGTTGGGTGGTGAAGTCTACAGGTTGGGCAAAAGGGTTGGGTTCCTGTGTAAGGTTTCTTAGGTGGCGGGGCAGGGAGTGCGGGATTGGTTAAGGCATAGTTATGGACTACAGGAGGTGTTGGGTAGGTTGACAGTGGGTTAGGCGCGTAAACTGGGGGTTGGTAGATGGGTTGCTGGACAATGGGCGGGTTGGTAAGCGCATAAACTTGTCTGCGCCTACGCTTCGGGTTGTTACGGTTTGAGGGTTCAGGTTTGGTTTCTGTTGGTTCAGGGACAGTCTTGGTGAGTTTGGTCTTTTCAGTTCCCCGCAGGAACAGGGTTCCTGCTCTGACATGGTTGTCGCTGAGCACAGCGGCCAACTCGATGGCGTCAGAGAGGGTTGCTGGGTTTCTGGCCCATACAGAATCTTGAATTTCCATGGGGAGACCCCCAAGGAATTTCTCGATGGCTCGGCGGGAAGGGGTAACAAGGTGAGGGACAAGCAGGCTTAGTTCATGGAAACGCGTCGCGTACTCGCGCGCTTCGCCACTGTACTGCTTAAGATTCCAAAATTCTTCCTCCAGGCGCTTTACCTCGTTGGGAGGGCAGAATTCTCGCGTCAGAATTTCTTTGAATTCCTCCCAGGGCATGCTAGAAGCAGCTTCTGCGCCACGCGCATGTGCTACTCCATTCCACCATGTAAGCGCTCTAGATTCCAGGACACTAGAAGCATATAGGGTTCGTCTGTCAGGAGGGCATTGGGTGTGGAGGAAAGTGTTTTCTATTTTCTCAAGCCACTGGAGCATCACGGTGGCTCCTTCAAGACCTGTGAACTTTGGAGGGTTACCCGCGTTGAAGGACTTAATGTTGTAACCGGAGGTGTTAGCATTGTTTTGGCTCAAAGCTTGGGCTATTGCGGCGGCCATTTCCTGGGAACGTTGCAGCGAACGTCTGCGCGAGGCTTCTCTCCTCTGATGACGGCGGGATAGCGGAGGCATTCTATAAAAGTTTTAATTTTAGTTAATATCTTGGTTTTAGCGCAAAGTATAACCTCGAAAAGCTTGGTTTCGCGGAGTCAGTTACTGTCAAAAGTTAAAGTAAAATAAATGACCCTAAATGCAGACTTAATAAAGGTAACAAATTCGAATCAAGAATCGACAATTCATGTATCACCATGACTTTCCGAATTCCCAATTTAAAATATACTAGCAAACGAGTATTGGAGATTGACGATTCATGTATCACCATGACTTTTCAATCTTCAATATAAAATACGCAAGAAAATGAGTATTGGAGGTTGACAATTCATGTATCACCATGACTTTTCAAGTCTCCAACCTCAGAACATAATCGTAAATGGAAATTGAAAATCAACTATTCATGTATCACCATGACTTTTCGGATTTTCAAATCCAACAAACGAATATGTAAGAAAAATCAATAAAAATCGAAATTCAACAAAAATCGAAATATCGCGGAATAAAACATAAAATCATATACTGCGTCTGCGCAAGCATATTTATAAACAACGAGTAATTAACAATAAGCGCGCAAACATGAGATTTCTCTCATGCGCGAGAAGGGACTCTTAAGTATTCTAGGCCGTTACGTCTAACCACCTATCCTAAAGTCAACGAGCTCTGATACCAATCTGTAACACCCCGACCAAAGGCGGATTATACATCGGGGCGCCACATATTGTTTCATTACTCGTGACACTATTGGGTGTCAATATTTAATAAATACATTCATTCGCGCACACGCAAAGTAGACATAAGATAACATAAAGCAACATAATTCAATATATTATAAGGTAAAATATTCGAACAACAATAACTTGTCTTGATACATTTTAATCTAGGTCCAAAAGTAAAAACGTCCTACGTGTCCACAAGCTCCAAATGTAGCTACAGCAAACCTGAACATGTGTTAAAATAAAACGTCAAACACTTGCGTGTTGGTGAGAAATCAAGTTTAATAGATAATAGATAACAATAAATCTGCGCGCAACACGTGTATGTCTGGTGTTTAACAAGGGTGTAATCAGATTGTGATCAAGCCTAAATAGATCATAGCTCATAGTTCAATCCGTGCTCCCAAATGAGCACAAAAACAAGAAAACATCTGTGCAAGTGTAAACAAAGAAAACCGTAAACGATAGGTCTCCCGTGTTCATCTAATGGATCCATGAAAACTTCGGAATAGGCCGAACAAAGCGGTTAATGATACACACATACAAATAAACAGCCAAGTAAACGTCCTCAACACATGGGATACTGCGCGACTAAAGTTCATAAACAAGTTTAAGACTCGAGTTTGTACGAACACATGAACATCCCAAAACATTAAAAATAAAAAGGGATTAGATACGAGATTACTCACTTGATAAAGATGCGTTGAAAGATAATGCAAGAACCAATCATTAAAACAATAATCTTATTTATAGGTTAACTTGTGCTTGTTTTAAAGTTGGTTCTTGCATTATCTTTCAACGCATCTTTATCAAGTGAGTAATCTCGTATCTAATCCCTTTTTATTTTTAATGTTTTGGGATGTTCATGTGTTCGTACAAACTCGAGTCTTAAACTTGTTTATGAACTTTAGTCGCGCAGTATCCCATGTGTTGAGGACGTTTACTTGGCTGTTTATTTGTATGTGTGTATCATTAACCGCTTTGTTCGGCCTATTCCGAAGTTTTCATGGATCCATTAGATGAACACGGGAGACCTATCGTTTACGGTTTTCTTTGTTTACACTTGCACAGATGTTTTCTTGTTTTTGTGCTCATTTGGGAGCACGGATTGAACTATGAGCTATGATCTATTTAGGCTTGATCACAATCTGATTACACCCTTGTTAAACACCAGACATACACGTGTTGCGCGCAGATTTATTGTTATCTATTATCTATTAAACTTGATTTCTCACCAACACGCAAGTGTTTGACGTTTTATTTTAACACATGTTCAGGTTTGCTGTAGCTACATTTGGAGCTTGTGGACACGTAGGACGTTTTTACTTTTGGACCTAGATTAAAATGTATCAAGACAAGTTATTGTTGTTCGAATATTTTACCTTATAATATATTGAATTATGTTGCTTTATGTTATCTTATGTCTACTTTGCGTGTGCGCGAATGAATGTATTTATTAAATATTGACACCCAATAGTGTCACGAGTAATGAAACAATATGTGGCGCCCCGATGTATAATCCGCCTTTGGTCGGGGTGTTACAACTTCCATATTTACCAACTTTTGAATACGGTTTGGAATAACCAATAATCACCCCCTGTAATTTCGGAACCATAATTGTAACTCGATTTTTCTTGTCCTTAGGCTATCGATCGTCCTCAGTTCTTGATCTAGTCCTTCGGATCGCGGTTCAGATCTAATTTCCACTTGAATATAAATCTGAATCAATTAAAAGTAAATCATTTCAAACCTATACCTTGATTGTATTATTGATGGGATAATTAACTTAAATTTATAAATACGACAACTAAGACTCCGTACCTACACAAGTTTACACTAACATTGCATCCCTCTTAGTGCCTTTGACAAGACAGGGGAGATTTTTGGTGAAAGGCTGGCCACAAAACTATTTACAATGTCTCAATGAATGCAAATTGACAAGACATTAGTCAAACCATGATAGATTTCCTAATAGTTGTTAGGGCGAATCCAATGTTTGGTTAGGGAGGGTGTAGGCATCCCTTAGGGTGTAGGCATCCCTTCAAATCTATAGTTAATGTTATAAACTTCTAAGATATTAAACCCAAGTGTTCCATCCTATTTCTTTAGTATCACACACCCAACATTTTGAGCTCAACTTTTCAAGCCTAAATTTAATTTTGTTTTGAAAATTGCAATTAAGCTCATAGTTTTTAATTGTCTAACCACTACATCAATTAGAATTTTAGAATCTGCAAGTTGTACAAGAGTGAGAGACAAGCAGGTGTCTGTAATTTCATATCTTGGGTATATGTCATTGTTCAGATTTTTTTGTAATTTCGATTTCTTGTTTTTATCTTGAAATACAAGATACGTTCATCAATTGTTTACATGTTTTGATTTTGAGCCATGTTGGTTTCGTTTTGATTGTTTACGTTTTTCTTTAAATTAAAAGGCAAATGATTTTAATTGTCATTTGGGGGGATAGTGATTTGGGTTTTACGTTTCTTATACATTCTAATTTATATATATCAAACCTGGAATTGTAGTTACTAATATAATGATACATTATTGAGTTTAAAACTTGAACAAGATATGAATTTTAAGAATCTCTTTTATATTTGTTGTTTAAATTTTTATACGTAGTTTATTTGCATCAATAATCTTAATATGTTAAATGAAATTTGTGGCCTAAATTTCTATACATAGTTTATTTAATGTAAATTTTACCCGACCCATTTTGAGTTGACCCGTTTTAGTTTGACTTACCCATTCTAAGTTGACCTTTCATGGCACCCACTGGCTAAAACTTCTGGATCCGGTATTGGTCATAGGCTGATAGCTAGAGACTATTTAATGAAAATTTTACTCGGCCCATTTTGGCTTGACCCGTTTTAGTTTGACTTGGCCCATTCTAAGTTGACCTTTCATGGCACCCACTGGCTAAAACTTCTGGATCCGCCATTGGTCATAGGCTAATAGCTAGCAACTATTTAATGAAAGTTTTACCTGACTTATTTTGGCTTGATCCATTTTAGTTTGACTTGACCCGTTCTAAGTTGACTTTTCATGGCACCCACTAGCTAAAACTTCTGAATCTGCCACTGGTCATGGGCTAAGCGACTATAAGCTCTTTAATAACTTATTAATTCAGTGACTGATGCTTACACATAAAGCCACGTACATTGGTAGCCAACAATTTTTGTTTGTAATACATGATTTTTCAATAAAGAGAGGAGTTGAAGGACAAGACAAAAATAATCAATTTTTTAGGAGTGTAAACCTTGTCAAAATAGACTGTTATAGATGGTGTCAACCAAAAATAAAGGTAGTATGTATAGACTTTAAGAACATGTTCAAACTAAAATATGTCTCGTGTGTTCTTAGATATGCGGTCTAATTTGAAGGTATAACTATAACAAAGTTAGCTTATAATGGGAAAATCTATATAACTAATGATTAATAGTTCTTATGTGTGCATTATCCAATGAAGTTAATTGCAAATGCGAGTTTGGTATGTGTATATTTTATATTAATTGGGATGTCTAAGGCATGAAGTTAGTTCATAACTTAAACATACAATACATAGAGATTTCTTCGTGACGTATTTGTTTTTATATAAGACAATGATAAAATGTAGGAGGTGTCTAGCAAAGTAGTGGTACGTTCATAACAAGGACAACCCTCCAAAGGTTAGAAACCTGCAAATATGTGTTTCGTGAGTCTAAGTCATTTGTTCAAATTGGATGCCCAAACATTGTAGGCATGGAAAACCTGAAAGCATGACACCTAAGGTAAAGGGTGGGTTATTACAAACGGTCGAGTCTTCGTTCCCTTTTAAGGAGCTTAAAACTAGCTACCTCTTTATGTCTTAAGATGATTTGTAAAGGATTGGTTGGATCTTGTATCAAGGCATGAGATCGATCAAATGCTTGCTTCTTTAAAGAGAAAACTGACTTAAAATCTCGTTACAATAATTCTCTATTGATCACTCATCTAAAGCCTCTAATCAAGCTCTGTATTTATAATCCAACTTTAACTTGGTGACCAACATGATCGACTTGTCAACTTAGGTACTTCCATGTTCACCAACTTGTGAATAAGGTTTGGAATAACCAATAATCACCCCCTATAATTTCGAAACCGTAACTGTAACTCGATTTTTCTTGTCCATCGGCTATCGATCATCCTCAGTTCTTGATCTAGTCCTTCGGATTGCGGTTCAGATCTGATTTCCACTTGAATCAAAATCTGAATCAATTAAAAGTAAATCATTTCAAGCCTAAACCTTGATTGTATTATTAAGGGATAATTAACTTAATTAAAACTAACCCCTATTTATAACTTTCTAATCCTTAACCCATAAAATTCCTTGTTAGACAAAAATAAAAGAAAAATTAACTTAAAAAACTCTAAATTTATAAATACGACAACTAAGTCTCCGTACTTACACAAGTTTGCACTAACATTGCAGCCCTCTTAGTGCCTTTGACAAGAGAGGGGAGATTTTTGAAGAAAGGCTGGCCACAAAACTATTTTATACTATAGTGTCTCAACGAATGCAAATTGACAAGAAATTAGTCAAGCCATCATAGATTTTCTAATGGTTGTTACATTTAACATGTTCTTGGTGTTGGGCGAATCCAATGTTTGGTTAAGGAGAGTGTAGACATCCTTTCAAATTTATAGCTAATGTTATAAACTTCTAATATATTAAACCTAAGTGTTCCATTCTAATTTCTTTTAGTGTCACAAACCCAACCTTTTGAGTTCAACTTTTCAAGCCTAAATTTAATTTTGTTTTGAAAAAAAGCAATTATGCTCATTTTTTTAATTGTCTAACCACTACATCAATTAGAATTTTGGAATCTGCAAGTTGACGAGAGTGAGAGACAAGCAGGTGTCTGTAATTTCACATCTTGGGTATATGTCATTGTTCAGATTTTTTTATAATTTCGATTTCTTGTTTTTATCTTTAAATACAAGATACGCTCGTCAATTGTTTACATGTTTTGATTTTGAGCTATGTTGGTTTCGTTTTGATTGTTTATGCTTTTCTTTAAATTAAATGGCAAAGGAATTTTATTGTCATTTGGGGGAACGATTATTTGGGTTCTATGTTTCTTATACATTGTAATTTATATATGTCAAACCTGGAATTATAGTTACTAATATAATAATACATTATTGAGTTTAATTTGGATGTTATGAAACTTGAACAAGATATGAATTTTAAGAATCTCTTTTATATTTGTTGCTTAAATTTTTATACGTAGTTTATTTGTATCAATAATCTTAATATGTTAAATGAAATTTGTGGCCTAAATTTCTATGCATAGTTTATTTAATGTAAATTTTACCTGACCCATTTTGACTTGACCCGTTTTAGTTTGACTTACCCGTTCTAAGTTGACCTTTCATGGCACCCACTAGCTAAAACTTTTGGATCCGGCATTGGTCATAGGCTAATAGCTAGATACTATTTAATGAAAATTTTACCCGGCCCATTTTGGCTTGACCCGTTTTAGTTTGACTTGGCCCATTCTAAGTTGACCTTTCATGGCACCCACTGGCTAAAACTTCTGGATCCGCCGTTGGTCATAGGCTAATAGCTAGCAACTATTTAATGAAAGTTTTACCCGACTTATTTTGGCTTGATCCATTTTAGTTTGACTTGACCCGTTCTAAGTTGACCTTTCATGGCACCCACTAGCTAAAACTTCTGAATCCGCCACTGGTCATGGGCTAAGCGACTATAAGCTCTTTAATAACTTATTAATTCAGTGACTGATGCTTACACATAAAGCCACGTACATTGGTAGCCAACAATTTTTGTTTGTAATACATGATTTTTCAATAAAGAGAGGAGTTGAAGGACAAGCAAAAATAATCAATTTTTTAGGAGTGTAAACCTTGTCAAAATAGACTGTTATAGACGGTGTCAACCAAAAATAAAGGTAGTATGTATAGACTTTAAGAACATGTTCAAACTAAAATATGTCTCGTGTGTTCTTAGATATGCGGTCTAATTTGAAGGTAATAACTATAACAAAGCTAGCTTATAATGGGAAAATCTATATATATAACTAATGATAACAGTTCTTATGTCTTCAACGTTGTATCACAATTAATTTTCTTTATATTTACCATTTTCATGTATCATTTGAGTGTTTCCCGGGTACTCCGAGTACACCCACCTCCCAGTAGAACATCTAGGGTCTACCTATAGACTTTTGTAACCTTGCCATTATGTATAGTGTTTTTTATTTTATTTTTTAACAAAATCTTATTAAGCATCAATATATACGTACAAAAATAAGCACGAGGTTTATCGTACAATACATACAAAAAGAAATCACGCAATGAGTTAGTGTACAAAAATGGCTTATTACAAATTGATCTGCAAATTACGTCGATCTTACTTATAATTTAATTACAATATATTCAAAACAATATATATTCAAATTGACCTAAATTTTAAATTGCGTCGTGGTTTGATTGTAAATATTGAATCAATAGACATTCAATTGATACGTAACTTAGGTGGTGATTAAACATTTTAAACTACGCTCAAATATTGAAAGAGTATATAGTATGTCAAATGGCATCTTATGTTTGGAAAACTAAATTACTCTTTGAAAATTAGATATACGATTTGCAAGTATCATAATTATAAAATTGAATCTATATTTCAAATCACAAGTGGAATTAAAAGCAAATCTTTACAATGAATTAAAGCATATTGAATTTGTATAGTATGGATTACTTTTTAAAATAGTAACTAAATTTTGAAATTGTTCCAATCAGGTTATTCATAAAATATTTTATTTCAATCAAGTGATTAAAGTTTTATTTGCGTTCCAATCATAGATATTTTACCTAGATAGCAGGTTATGTAGGTTTTTTTTAATAGTTTGACATTGCAAAATATTTTTTTAAATCGAGAAAAATGATTTTTAAATTGCAAAAATTACAAAGAAAATCTGGAAAAAAAAGGTAGTAAGAAATCACCCTTTTTGAAGTTACAGATTTATAAGAAACCACCAATTTTTAGAAAAAAATTCAAAAAGATAGTTTGGTGATATTAAAATATTTAATAGTATAATTATTAATTGCTTCCATACAAAAAAATAGGAACATATTATCATATTGTATTCACGGTTTTTTATATTTTTTTGCGATTTTTTAGATTTTTTTTTGCAATTTAAATATTATTATTTTTTTCAATTTTTACTAATTTTTTAATTTTTTAAAAATATTTTGCAATGTCAAACTATTTAAAAATTTAAAAAAAAAACTACATAACCTGCTATCCGAGTAAAATATTTAGGACTGGAACAAAAATGAAACTTTAGTGACTTGATTCGAACAAAATATTTTATGAATAGCCTGATTGAAACAATTTCAAAATTTGGTTACTATTCTATAGAGTAATCCTGTATAGTATGTTATTACAGTTTGTATGCAACTTGGCGTTTTCTGGCCTTGATAAAAGAGAATTATGCTCGGCAAATCAATGATGGTGGAAGACAAGTTGGAATGCAATTTGGTATCAATTGCACATCGAAATCCAATTATAACTGTAATTTAGAAGACAAATCGATAGTCGTAACTAATTTTTCGAATTGTGATTAATTTTATAGTACCTGAAGAAAAAAAATACCCAACATACGCTCAAATCGAATTCCAATTACGATCAAAATCAAACAGATGTAAATTAACACTTTAATCCGATTCCACTCAAGACAAATTAAGCTCAAACCAAATTTCAACTACGCTAAAATCCGATTACGTTCAACTACACTCAATTCTCACAGCTTTGAAAATATGCTTAAATTTTAGAGCTTTGAATATACACTTTGAAAAATTGAAATTAATAGTGCAAGAAGCAAGCAATCGGATTAAACTTTGGGAACGAGAATGGTGATAGAGAACACAAACCAAAACGAATTTTAATTTTGATTTTGTTTTATTTTGAAGTTTTTATTTTTTAGATACAAATACATATGTTATTGTATAAAAAACCAGTAAACTAAAATGTTTATATATTTTCTTTTATATTTTTTAGCATTTATCTACACGCGCATAAAAAATCTATATACACAATTACACATCATTTACACATGTGTATGTTTAATAAATTTGGTTTTTACTTATTTACGAGAATCAAGTTGGGAATATATTATTTCATATACTTGTTTCTTGAGGAAGTCATGTTAGTTTATGTAATTAAAACATTTTGTAGGTGTGAAGATTAAAAGAATAAAAAATGATAAACAAAAAATCTGAATTGGATTTTTATGGATATTCTGAACTTAAGCTTAAACTTTATTTATACACACATATGACTATAAGAAAAATATTAAAGAAAAAAACGAATAAAATATGGCGTGGGGAAATGAGTTGTAGGTGTACGACAAGAATATGCCTGGATCCGATCATATCTTTAGTGAAACATAGGTTTAATTATTATCTTATGATTTATTTATACGGGTGTTTCTATATTATTAGAACTAGAGTGTCAAAATCAATTTAAACAGCTGACATCTCGTCTTAGAAAAACGTAATCAAATATTGGAGTAGTTTCAAAAGCTATTCAAAAATAATAATAATCATCATCATAATAGTAATTAATTTTTGAAGTGAATGATCTAATCTTATACAATCGATGAAGCCAATGATTAGGTGTTAATTTTACTACCTTTTAACTAGTGGCGAAGCTTGGACGAAAACGCTTAGGGAGCGAACGAAGAATACGTATAAAAATTTTCGTAAACGAAGAGCGCTGGGCTCAAATTTTCGGACATAAACACGTAAATTTACACTACCTATAAAAACTTTCAGACGAAAGCATGTATGTTTACACTCCTGAGCCAAACAAACGGAGGGGGCAGGGCCCACCCCTGGCCTTTGAGAAGCTCGCCCATGCTTTAAATGTTTAACTTCTTTTACCTTCTCTTTCACTGGAACACAAATCTCAGGATTTGAGTCCCGATAATTACAAGTGCCTATTCATGATAATCACTTTAAGAAATAGAAAACAAAATCAAAAGGTAAAGCTGTAACATAATAAGGAGATTTGAAGAATGAGTGTGTGTGTATAGGATTCGAAGAAACAAGGGTGAAGACTATTTGCAATTGTAGTGTACCCCCACAGCCACTAGACCACCTTCTAGTTTGAAAAGATATCTGACCTAATTCCTAGACTTAGAATCTAGCATGTGCCCTATACACCCCACTTTCCTACATCTTTCTACACTAACATAGCAACCACTATGTCTCTTTCCATACGAGAAAACTATTTTTATAATATTTTATATATTTATGGTAAGGTACTAAGGTTAACCGATTTTGATTCAATAAACTGATCTGGTCGTGTTGAATTATCGGTCGGGCCAACTGTTTTTTGTTTGTTTGGCTGTTTAAAATTAAGTTCAGTTTTGATTTGAAACATTTCTTGTTGCTTTTGGTTTTCAGCATTTCTAGTATCGATTAAATTTTTAAAGAAAAAAGATGGTTAGCTAATATAATATACTAGCTTTTATCTCTATTATGGAGGTTGTTTTATATTTTTCGATTTTAATATTGCGAATGTGTTATTTTGGATTTTAATTTTATTTATTGTAAGTAACTTAATAATATACTTGAACTTATTTTGATTCATTTATGTTAGGTTATGTTTATTTTGGATGAAACATTGAATAATCGTCTGACTTATTTTTTATATTTGTTCGTTATGTTATTTTGTGAAACGTTTCATTAAAGTTAACCTAAAAGAAAAAGAATCACCGTTGTAACCAAATCTATGTTGAGAAATTAAATTAGGCTTAATGATTAAAGTGTTTCATAAATAAATGAGATATTATAACCCGTTTAAAGGCTATCTAGGTTTGATGAGACATATGGCCTGCTTATTTTTTTATTATAAAATTGTTTCTTAATTTAAAGTTAAAAGTTTTTTATTACATCAAAACAGAAGGCAAAATTGCAACAAGCTGCGCTGCTACCCCTTTTTTATTATAAATAATATCTTTTTTTAAAAAAAATCGGATATTAATTTTTAGTGTATCCAAACCCTATTTTATAGGATTCGCATATCAAATCTTTAGTGAGATTAATTTTAAATTTAATGAGATGTTATAACCTGTTTAAGGGCTACCTGAGTTTGGTGAGACCCATACCCATAAATTTGGATCGAACGCATGAGAGGCCTCCATTTACATATGAAGCAATCCGGTGACTTGAGAGGGAATGGGAGCGACCAGAGAGCTTTAAAAAGTTTCGTTTATATATGTTTAAAATGTGTTTATAGTCAAAAATATAAACGCAAATAAACTTAATGTGCCAAACATGCGAAATAAAGGGGAACTTTTCCAAAATAGCCATACTTGACCAATTTTTTCAAAAATAGCCTAAGCTTTCAAAAAACCTCAAAATAGCCAATATTTTTCGTCTGATCCAACAGAATTTTAACACCGTCCAACGGAATTTTTGGACCTTAAAAATCACGCTACGTGTCAACGTATTAATGGATCCGACAAAATTTCTTAAAATACCGTCAGATCTGACGAAATTCTTCATCTTCAACCTCTCAAACCCTAAACCTCAATAACCAACATTCATCTTCATCTTTCTTATTTCTCCACAAAATCAAGCAAGTCAATAGGTGCAAATCGCTTAGTATTTCGAGTAAAACACAACCATAGTGTTCAATTTCACTCTAGAACTAAAAATCAAAAACCCCGAATTGAAAAATCTAGGGTTCGTCGGACAAATTAAACAGACAGATCCGATGGAAGCATTAACTGAACCGTCACATCCACTGTTTATTAATACGTCAATTTATTTCATTAATCCGTCGGACAACACAGAAAACCGTCGGATCTGACGGAATAATATGCTTCGTGGCGTGTCCTGATAAGCTCATTATTTTGTCAGATCAGAAACGGTTTCCGTCGAATCCAACGGATTAATTTGGCTATTTATGGAATTTGTTTCCGTCTTGGGCTAAAACTAGAATACGTGGATAAAAAATGGCTAGTTTGGGAATTTTTCAAAAAAAATTGGATAGGGAAAATTGTAAATGGAAGTATTTAGATATAGGGTGTGTGTGGCAAAAAGTTTTTAGGAACTTTTAGAACCTTTTAGCTTCAAACTTTTAAAAAATAGCTCATACTTAATAAAAAAAAATCTTTGTTTGGTTGAAAAAGCTTCAAGCTTTTAAGTTTGGAGAAAAAACTCTAGCGTTTGAGGAAAAAAGCTAAAAGTTTTTACATTTGATTTTACAAGTTTGGTACTTGAAGTTTCATCACTTTTGTTAATTTATATAATAGTTACATATTTACCTTTATTCAAAACTAACTACCCCCATGACACTTTAAAAGACCGTAACTTTTTCATAAGTTAATATTCTTTTAAACAAATTACATCATAAAAAATAGCATTTTATTCTCTTTAATTTGAGTATGATATTGCTATACTTCTTTAACTTTAAAAAATTAATATACTACGTGATTACCGGTTATGATTGGCAGCATTTCGAGTCATACGAGCTTTGGTCATGTGTAAGACCAAATTAGAGTCGGAACGAGTCGATATAAAAAAGGTTCGGTTCGTATTGGTACGGTTTTGAGTCGAAAGGGGCCAGGTCAGAACATGTTTCAGATAAAACGGTGCCAGGTCAGAAAGGGTTTCAGATCAAAAGAGGTTGGTTCAAAAAATTATCAATTTGAAATACTGTATATTCAGCTTTGTTTCTTGATTTTCGCCACCGGTTACACGCTTACTGCCTTTGCACAAATTACACGTCTGCATTCGGGTTTTGTGTGCACTATTATCAAGTGAATCATGTACCACACTGATTATAAGGTTGATGTCAGGTTGCGCACAGACTCCGTCGCACTACGCGAGCACCCAACTAGTTTTATTAAAAGCTCCAGCTACTCTGCCAAACACCAAATATATATCTAAAAAACTACAGCTAATAGCTACCAGCTTCCAGCTAACAGCCACCAGCTAGTTTTACCAAACATACCCATAAAGTAATTGTTATATATAATAATTTACAAGTTTGGTGCCATAAAGCCCCTATTGGGCGACTTTGCAGCACCCTATTGGTAATTTTTTTTAGTTTCGGCCTGTAATGACTGTAATGAAAACCTATCGAATGTGAATTTTATTTTTGTTCTTTTTTTATTATTTTGTTTTAGTTACAGTATTGTGCTGAACACGATGGAAACCGACCGAATTCGTGTAGACTCGCCACGTTTTGTTTTAGTTCTAGTACCGTAACGAAAACCAACCCGATGCTGATTTTTGTGTATTTAGTTTCGGTACCGTAATGAACATGAAAAAAACGACTGAATTCGCATAGACTCAACCGCTTCAACGTCCGAGATCGATAACGGTCAGGCTTTACCAATGATCGAGTTTTACCGACCGATGTCACGCCATTGGTCCACCCCAATTTTTTAATAATTTTTTTGTTTTATTTTTGTCTTAGTTCTGATACAATAATGCACGTAACCGAAACTGACCGAATTCGCATCGACTTACCGTATCAATGCTTTGGTTTTACCACTGTCCGGGTTTTACCGATTTGTCCGGCGCAACGCTCTGGGAAAAACACTAGTTATACTACAATAATAATTATTTTAGTTTTGCAAACAATTACAGGGATGCTCAGTCTATTTATATATAGTTCGTTTGTTTAAGTTATGTGTTTCAATCGTTTATTGTAGGAACTTTGGTACTTCATACGTTTTTATTGCATTTCAGGTCACAGGTACTTAAGGAAACTAATTTGGACATGTACGAGCACGGGATGAAGACCTGGGATGTCCAGCACGCGAAACGAGAAGGAAAAATGGTTCAGCTGGTGAAGCCATCCATTGCACTACACGATGGGGTGTGAAGACAGGGCATCGCGCCATGCGATGCCTATTAATTATTTAAAAAATGTTGACTTTTGATCCATCGCGCTACGCGATGAACCAGAAAGAACACCCATCGCGATACGCGATGGGACCCACAGACGGGAAAGTTTAGTGTTTTTATTATATCTCATTTTAATGATCCTAATCGTCATTAAGCAGTTACCAAAGCATTTTGAGAGCAGCAAGGGAGAAAACCATCAATTCCAATAATCTCTACCTTACCTACATGTTCCATATCATCAAAATCGAAGATCGAGAGATGACGAATCGCGGCTAATTCTTTCAAGTCATACCTGGGATGTAAAGTTTGTAATATTTCAGTATTTTTCTCATGTACTAGAACAACTAATTATAATTATCTTTTGTTAATCTATGAGTATTGATGTTTAGTATGTCCGTGCATTCAGTCAGTTTAGGTTTTTGTCGATCAGAACAATTAGTTTGTCAGTTGCTATAATAATTGCTCGTAGGGTTATATTGACTAGTTATTTACAAGGAAGAATACAATTGTCCTTAGTTGAGTCACACTGACAGGGACTGTTTGATAACCAGTGCCGCGCGTTAGCGATTGTGGATGCCTACGGTTTAGCTCGTTAAACAATATTTAGTTGACTTAAGATATTTAATTTATTAGGTTGCATGAGACTACTGTTAATTGCTTATTTGGATTCCCGAGTATGATTTGCTTTGCTTTGCTTATTGATTAACTCTTTGCTTAAGTTACTTGTTTAATATAAACCAAATCAATTGCTAGTGTGATCAGCACTTTTGACAGTTTACTTCATAATGTTAGGAAACGGTTTCATATTGCACTGACCATATACTCCTCGTGGTTCGACACCCTATTTACCCTAGCTTGCTTAGGTGATTAGGAACACTGATTTTATTAGTTTTTACTACATAGCGAGTCTAGCATCATATAGTACCTATAACACAATGATAATATGTGGCTATACATGTGATTATGCTACTTATAACTAGAGAATTACATTAGGGTGATAATTACTCTAGTTATACAAACAATCACGGTAACTAGGTTAATTAGACTACAATGATTGTTACTCTAGTTATACAAACTAATCACTTTATTTATATAAACAATTACGCCATTTATAACTAGAGTGACTTCTCTACTAATAGAGCAATAGCTAGAGAGAGAGTCGTACACAGAGGAGATGCGTGTTGGACACAAATGGAAGAATTGATAATATTACACTTATGTCACAATGTGTGTTCGTGTTTTTTTTTATCTGTTTACCCACTTCTCACATTAAATAGGTTAATTTCATTTGTATGTTATTTACGCTTTCAATATATATAAATGTATTATTTATAAATAAATAAAAGGGTTGTATGCCAGGTTCCATGCTTTGTAATGTTGGCCGTATCAATAAACCGTCAAACCAAACCGTATAAATTCAAAACTTGACGTTTTGCCTCCGTTTAAATGATTTGGTCAGTTTTAGCGGTTTATAAACAACTCTAGTTATTTTAAAACGAGAAAATCTTATTACACCCCTTCATTTCTTTGTTTGTCAGTTACTCATCAACTAAATTAGTTAATATTCTACTGTCATTTTATATTTTAATTTGTAAGAAGGTTATTATGATATTTAGTTATGAAAATATTACAATTTTGCCCCTGTGAAAAACGTTAGATGCCTGACTACTTTAGAAAGTATGTAAAAGTTAAGAAGATTGATGAGATTTATTTATATTGGGTATCAGGTGCCTCTGCTTCCTATCCCAAACCATAGCCATCGCCATCACCCCCGAATGTATGTCCAACAAGGCATCACTATGGTTCACTTTCCTTAAAAAAAACAGATCACAATAATTATCGATCCACATCAAAACACTCGCTAAACTCACGCTAATCATTGATAATTATACTTTTCCTAAGTGAACGAGAAACATCTAATCAAAGATATCTTTTTGTTTCCGTTTTTGTTTTTGTTTTTGTTTTTGTACCACACTTTTAAGTAATCAGTGTATTATAGTCTTTAACTCTCTTGAAGATTATCTGCCTTGCGCAACTGCGCAAGCTATGTTTTACCCAATCTTATTGATTAGCACTTTGGCAGTGTATTGGTGGAGTTTTGTGAGTTCTCTGGTAATGGGTTTCGACGGTTACCAACATAAGTTGTTATGAATTGGTTTGTGCAAACCTAGGATGTACCAAGTTGCTCGAACGAGGCCCTACCGCATAGAATCAGATGGTCAAATTCGGTCCAAAAAAACATGTCAATTGAGTCAAGATCTGAGAGAACCAACGGTCATGTCTAAGAAGGCAATAGTTAAGTGGGCTGCAAAAAGATATGCCGTAGTCTAAATCAAATCAAAAATGAAAAATGATATAAATTTGGGGTGTTTGGCTGGCTGCGGCTTATTTGGCGAAGGGTTCCAACAACTAGCTGGTGTAAGATACATACTGCCTTGAGAAAGTGAATTTTGGAATTAGCATCAAATCTAGACCTGTTAGATATTGTTCATACACAAAAGGACAAGCACAAATAG
Organism: Bidens hawaiensis; assembly: GCF_021521415.1. NCBI lineage: Eukaryota > Viridiplantae > Streptophyta > Magnoliopsida > Asterales > Asteraceae > Bidens > Bidens hawaiensis. Next base: position 183,383 of record NW_027494943.1, read on the forward strand.
CATTTATATATGTAAACAATTATAGTTGTACAAATATATTCTTCCATTCAACAACATAGTATCACTTTCTCTATTTTCATCAGCCTATCTTTTCTTTATGAAGCACATCTATACATATCTGTTCAATTGGATCGGCTTCTAAATGCTTCAAGCACTTTAACTGACATTATAATATAATAAACTCAAGAATTGTTGGTTTCAACATATCAGAGATTTCAACTTGTTTATTTATGAATACGTCGATTTGAGTTTTGAATTATTACCAGCAGGCTAAGACAAATAACTTAAACAGTATTGTTTTAATTATATTTGAAACACATTAACTATAAAAATGGGCAATCTATCAGTCTATTGTCACCTCCAAGTTGCATCTACTTGAATAAGATTTATGTGATGTTATTAAGATTTAAGATGCTAAGAATCAGATTTGGTTTTATTCTTATAGGACGCTAATCGTATTTGAAAGTGTAACACCTTTAGTCCATTTTAAATCCTACAAATCTCCCCAACAAGCCCAATTAACTTATAATCTGCTGTAGTTACCTATTAATACGGTAACATGACATGTTACAGGTAGGGCCATTCAAACCGCTCGAACTCGCTCATCGTTCGCTCAGAAACTGTTTGAAAAATGCTCGATCGTTTTCTTGCTCGATTATAAACGAGCCGCTCTGCTCGGTTCGTTTTATAAATGAGCCAAGGGACAGGCAAAGGTCTGCTCGGTTCGGTATAGGTCGAATATTTTTAATTTATTTTATATATAATTGTATATGAACAAATATATAAATATATAGACAACACACATAAAATATAAATATACAGATTTGTAAACCCTTTTAAATATTTACTATTCCATCAATTCCATAGTTTTATTAGTTTGATTCAAATTTTCAGAATACTAAAAATTTATTTACATGTTCATTATATCTCACTTAAAACTTGTTTCTCCTGAAAATTTGCAACCTATTATACATTTGTCTAAAAACTACTAATTTGTTTATAAAATATATTATTTACAATCTTCAAACTTGTTTCTTATTTTTTTTAACAAATTTTTTTCCATAATATATGATTGTTTATTGGATTACATCGAAACAGAAGGCAAGCGGGCAACAAGCTGCGCCGCTACCCCTTTTTGAATCACAAAACCCAATCTTTTAAAAACTATATTTACTGATCTTGGAGTCATAACATTACTATGCATGACTCGCTGAACACGGGTAAGTAGCTCCACAGCTTCAGGCGCGAGGAAACCAAAAGTGTCAAAAGCAAAAAGAATAAATACATGTTGGTTGTCAAGACACGCCTTTTCATGTTTTGCCACCTTACCTGAAGCAGCTTTTAATGCGGCTTGACCGACCGCGAAACCACTACTCCCTAAGCCCACCAAAGGAGAAACCCCTGTTAAATCCACACACACGTGTTTCCCTCCTATCCATCCAAACACCAAAATGTCAGCCGGTCGAAGAGATGATCTTCCTTCCGACGGGTCAGTCAGGAAATTCACAGGTGCTTCTTTCTTAACAGAAATTTCAGCTCGCCTGAATATATCAAAGAGCACATCCCTAACCAGATCGTGTCGGTACTTGAACCCCGGGAGCTCTTTACAGTGCACCGCGTGCTCCCCATATGAGTCTAAACACGCTTTACGACAAACAGGACATATCTCATCAACCGGAAATAGAGGAATCATAAGGCGATACTTAAGTATACTACGATACTCCACTGGAGACATATGCTGGCCTAACCCATCTATAGGGATAGCAAGAAGAAAATCTTGAGCATGTGGTGCTTGTAGACACTTAAAAATGGCTTTTGTCTGCTTGTCATGTTAAAGTGTGACTCCATGTCGTGAACAATTTTACTAAAAAGAGTGCTCGCCAATGCATGCTGGGCTTTAGAGGGGTGGTCTCTTTGTTAGAGAAACTGCTAAAATCGAAGCTTGGAATCATATCACGAAGACAAGCCAGAGCACAAGAATAATCAAAATCCATCCCACATATACCACTGTCTCGCAAAATGTGATCCTGAAGCACCCACAATTGGGCTCTCGAGGCCACAAACGCATAAGAGGAAGCCTCTACTGCCGAATACAACCCCAAACCCCCATTCTTAATGGGTAAGGAAGCAAGTCGCCATTGGAGGTCTCCAAAGAAAGGACCTCCACAAACTACAATGTCCTCGATCGCCTCACGCAATCCCTTGTCAAAAAACACCGCTGCCTCCATCATGTGTACAGGTTGGCATGTTCTCAAACCGAAGAAAAGTTTAGCAATACCCATACATGATCGAAGCAAAAGTAACTCACTCTGCGGGTCACCAAGTTTTGGGAGAAGACGCATCAAATCAACAGCATTAGTAGCTCTCTTCTTTGCCAAACCCTTAATAAACCCGGTGTCTTTACTAACAGCTCCCCCAAGAAGCTTCACCCCTAATAATGGTCTCCCGATGTCAGCAGGGAATAAACCGTCACGAGACTTCGTACCATCACAAGAAGGCCAAAATAGCTCAGTTTTCTTAATATTCCGTTCAAGACCCAAAGTTGGACCCGTCACCTTAATGATATCCAGCACTTTAGCCACCTCCATTGAATCTCCAATGACTGCCCCATCATCAAGATACCAGGCATGAAGAAGAAGCTTGCAATTGTCTCGAATCTGATGCACAAGGGGGTGTAAAACCAAGGAAAAAATGAGTGGTCCCAATGGGTCTCCTTGTTGAACCCCTGTGATGGACCAAATATTATCATCCCCAAGATATAGTCTTGATGGCTGCCCATATAAAAATTCCACCCACAAGGAAATAGAAGGGCATCTGATCATTACCTCATGAAGTAAAGCTGATCTATCCACCATATTAAATGCATTAGAAAAATCAACTGTAAGCATTGCAAGAGACCCATCAGTGTGGTGCTCACTCAATACCCTGTTGGCGCTATGTAATATGGCCTCCGCACCACCCGACACACCAACCCCAAACTGGAAATCATTAAGGTATTTGGTCATTTCTTTGCCAACCCCTTTCATAGCCACCTTAGAAACCAAACGCCTCCATATAGTACCCACTGCAATAGGTCGAATCCCGTTGTCGGGTTTTAAAAGCGGTGTAAGAGAAGCAGACGCGACAAACTCTGCCAAAGTAGACGGACATCTCCCTCCTAACCATAAATTAACCACTACAGTGATAGCACATATGAGGTCAGTGGCAATAGCCGACCCTTCTCCACAAAGAGCATCCAAAATATGTTGCACTCTCAAACCGTCCCTCCCACACGAAGTTCCTTTGGGAAACGATTTAATGCAACCAAGGACACTATCAACCTCTGCCACAAGAGGAGGCTCGGAATAAGTAATGTTCGGCATAGCCGGCGGCTTCTTGTACGGGTGTTTAGCTTCTAAAGCCTTTGTGGTATCAGAATTGTAAGGTGCAACACCAGATGAGCATAACACCTTTACTGCAGCAGTAAAGTGACCATCCGCAACTTTTCGAAGACACTGTTTAACGTTATTGTTGACAAGATCCCCCTCCTTTTGAATATCCATGTCACCTTGGCCTACGGACCTCAAACCAGAACCATTTAACAGATTTTTAATTAACATGGTAATACCGTCAACTTTCCCCCATGTGGCTAAAGAACTCATTATTGAATGATGTTGCATGGCTTTCCTATTCCCGGACCTGCTTTCATGCCTATTTTTGGGTCTGAACACCTGTAAAGTGCAACGAGGAAGAAGTAACAGCCTAACCCACGCATCAACAGAATCTGGTTGAGCAACCACTTTATAGAGTGTTGTTTTCAAAGCTTGCGAAAAGGCCATCCGACAACTATGATGGATACTCTTGACGGTAACGATAGGTGCCTTAAGTACACGATCAAGGAGGGAGACATCCAACACGAAGGACTCATGAACAGTTGTCTCGAGGCCCTTGATAAAAGGTTTCGAAATCCCAATAATGTGTGTATCCGAGTCAATTGCATGATCATTAAACTTCACAATGCCATCAGGGTGATGACAAGCACGTTTCAAGCTCTGAAGGTTCATGCAATCCCCACACAACCATTGATCCAACACCTTCAATGTTTCATCCACTTTCAAAAACACGCCATGGTCTGTAGAGATCGCCTCCCGCAACACACTTTTACGTTCTTCTTTAGTAAGGTGCACACTCTTGAAATGAGAGATCAAACGAGAAATCCCCTTATTTCCCGCTCCACCATTCGAACAACAATGAAACGCACGGAACGGACATGGCCATGAGCCATTCAAAGTAGAGGAATGAGTTGTCATAAAATATGACAAAACGATACTAAAACTTAAAAAGACATTTCATCAAACACTTGGCGCGCAGTTATAAAGAAAACCCCGTTTCTTATTGAAAATTTTAAAATGAAAAAGAAATAAAAAATGCTCAAAATCGCTCGATGTTCGATCGAAAAATGCTCTATTCGATTTTGGCTCGTTTCGTTTTTTGCTCGGTTCGAATTTCAACCGTTCAGTTCGATTGTAAACAACCCAAGCAACGAGCAAGCCTTCGCTCGGTTCGACCCGGCTCGTGAACAGCTCTAGTTACGGGTTGGTAGGCCAAAGGTTACTCCAAAAACATGATCCATGTATTCAGTTATTCATATTTTACACAAGCACAACAGGTATAACCTTAAAACTAATAAGTTTATTACACATTACCAGTATAAAATTACAAGTTTACACCTAGAAACTAGGGGTGTTCTTCGGGTTCGTTTTTCGGGTTTCGGGTTTTGCGGGTCGGGTTCTTCAGGTTTCAAAGTGTTAAATCTTAACCCGAAACCCAACCCAAATCTCTCACGGGTTTTTCGGGTTCGGCAATTCGGGTTCGGGTTTTTTCGGGTTGGGTTAATCGGGTTTTAGGTATCCTAGAAAATGAAACAAAAAACAAAAAAAAATTAAAATACTTCAATGCTAAAATTAAACAATATATTCTTGATTGCTCGTAAAGAAAATAATCAAATAATAAACCAACATAACTTGATAACGTCATAAAACAATTCAAAAGAAAAGTAAAACTAAGTAACTGACTCAAACCATAATCGTCTGCCATCAGACGTGATTTGGTTGTTTGATTATGGTTGCTATTAGTAATAAATGGAAAACATAAATTAACAATAAACAATCGATCCATAATAGTTGGAATGACAAAAGTCAATTAGGCTCTGATTCCCGATAACTTTAGTGATTAAGACTAAGCTTATTATACCTAAAAATATATATAATTTCAAAACTAAAAGTTTATTCGGGTTTTTCGGGTTGACCTGAAACTTATAAATCAAACCCGAGAACCAACCCGAATTACTTCGGTTCGGGCTCGGGTTAGTCTTTTCTCGGGTTCGGGTTTTTCGGGTCGGGTTAGTTCGGGTACGGGTTTCTTCGGGTTGGGTTTCGGGTAAAAGTGACAGCTCTACTAGAAACGCTAGTTGCTCTTAAACTAGAGATCTTCACACTAATTCTTTTTTACTTTAAGTTGCGAGTATAAATAACCAGCCGGTTTGAGTTGTGACAACTTTTATCAAATAAATGCCAATGAACCTGTCAAATTGACCTCAGACCAACCCATTTAGTTAATCGGGTCCGACTGGAAACAATTCCAAACCCATTTAGGGTAAACTCAAACCCATGAATATCAAGTTAGGTTCATGTCGTATCTAAAATTAACACCCATAATTAAATGGATATTCTATCCATGATAATAGAAATAAGGAAAGAAGATTCAAAGATAGGAGAAAGCAAAACATAAAATTACCATGCAAAAAAGTAGAACTCAATTTGGAAAACTTACATTTTGTCTTTTAATGCTATAAAAAATTATTCCACGTACAAATTTCAAACAAGATCATTTCAAAGATTGAAACTCAGAGAATCTCTCACCACCAACAGATGGGACACCAAATATATGAGTGATGAGGGATTAAAGATGAAAAAGTGAAATCACATGCATATGAAACCTATCTTAAAAGGACTAGGGGAGATTTATACAAAACTTAAAACACAAAAATGTTTTTAAAACTTATGAAACAAGCAAAATTGGTTCATTGGTCACTTGGTTCATTGGTCATGGTGATTGATAAAGATCAAAATATTCAGTAATTTACACTTCATACAGGAATGAAATCAGGTTAAACTAAACCTAAACAGCTTATAGCTTCCGAATACATGGTTTAATCCTTAAACCGCGTAATCCTATAAGCATGAAAATGAGACAAAAGTCAAATTCTGCAATTGACCAGGTGGCAATTTCAACCCATTTACTTACTAATGGGTTGGTTGGGTTGCGTTCTCTCTCTAACGAGTCAAATGGCCAAAACTAAAATAGCTTAAATAGAAACAGATCAAACCGGTTGATAGTTGCCCAAAGTGTATTTTTATTTTTTTGCATTAGAGTAAACTATACAAAATTGTCATTTTGGTTTTCTAAAAATTAAAGAGTCCGTCATCCTTTTATTTAAAATATTACACAGATAGTCCTTACTTTGAATCTTGTAACACACACGGTCCTTTATTTGGATGGCCGCTTGTGTTACAAGTTTGAAAAAACAAGAACTACGTGTTTAATTTTTAAAATAAAAGGACAAAATCAATTATTTTCAGGAAACCTTTGTATAATTTATTCCTTGCATTATTAAAGTGATCATATTCAACACAGATTATTTACTTAACAAGATTTAAAAATCAGACCAAAAGTATATCTAGTCACCCAAATCCAATTTGCCACCTCTAACATTTTTAGGCTAAAAAAACATACACATAGAAGCAGAGAGCTCACACTTATTAAAACAATGTATCTCAACCAACAATAACCTCATTGTTTGTTGCGATTCAGTAGAGCATGAAATGATAGGTAGAGATCCTTGTTATCAGACCCGAATATTTCTTCTGCCTTCCTCAAAGTCTCCTGAAAAGACATAAATTAAAGAGTGAAGAAAAATAAAAGAGTTGACTCGAAATGACAACCGAAGCGTACTACTCACCTCACGAGATTGCTTTTGAGCATTTAACTCCTTTATATTTGCTAAAAAAGCACTGAATTGCTCATAAGATAGTCGACTCCTGTATATTTAACAGTTTTTTATTAATATATTAGCCATTAATATTGTCCTAAAACTAATTCAGATTATTCACCTTGCTTGACGGAAGACCTCTTTTCCATCAATCTTAGCAGCACGACCTTTACAAAAAGAAGCCGTATAAGATGAATAGAAAACTTAAAAAAATATAAACCACAATAAAATATAAAAAAAGAAGCAAAAACAAAACTTGGTTGGCATATATCATAGTTATTAGATTTTGCTGGAGTGTAAAGCCTAGACCTATAAACAAACAAAACGCTTAGTAAACCCGTTCATGGATCGTTGCGGCAGGGTGTACATTTATGTTCGTTTATTCAATAAACAAACGTACATGAACATGTCTCGTTCGTTCATTTAAATACATTTATGTTCATTAGGTTGGTTAGTTTAAGTTCGTTTGTTTATATATTAACTTAAAATTTTTAGGTTCGTTACAATTCAGTCTAGTTTTATGAAATTAAAATACTATTTATTATAATTTGGTCTGGCTTTATTAATTCTTAGATCCAAACTTGTATATTTATTGATGTTTGCTCATCATTCATCTATGTTCAGCTATGCTCGTTCGATTACCTTCGTGAACCGTGCTTTTAAACTATTAACGAACAAATATTAACACATTCATTTCTTAACGAATGAATATGAACAAGAAAACCCCGTTTGTCTAATTGTTTGTATTCTACTGTTTGTTCGGTTAAAATTAAATGAACGAACACGAACATACACCATTCGTGGTCGTTTGGTTTGTTTACAAGCCTAGTAAAGCATTTAAACCTGGTATAGGGGGTCCACGAGGAGGAGAGTTTCCAGCTGAAGATTGCTGACTTGACGGGTACCATGATGACATTGTGGTACGGCTTTCATATTGAATTTTTGTTGGGGATGTAGTACCAGAAACAGAATACCTTCTAGGAGACACGCTTGCAGAGGTTGTTTTGGGGGTTGCAGTTGGAGTTACACGTGTGCTGATATATGGGGTTACAGAAAACCTTTGACCGGCAACCTTTGAGGCTGAAATTGTAAGGATAAATATGTCTCAACTGATAATACATGAAATTAAGTGGGGTCTACAAGACACTCTATCGAATAAAAATCTAAAAATAAACAGTTTTAGTACCGTCATCATGCATGTTTCCACTATCAATAGAGCCACTGTAAGAATGGTGCCTTCTATAGCCAGTTGTCTCCTCTTCTGCCGGGAACAATATATATGTAAACAATAATATCATTTCCTATTTTAAGAAGAGAAACAACTGAAAAGTATTTCAATTCAAACTTAAGATTTACCTTTAGTCAGGTAAGCTTTGGGAGCAGATTGGTCATAGGTGCCTATATCTACAGTTGCTGCCTGAAGATACAAGTAATTGAAATGTTGTAATTTGATCAGCACGAATAATATTTTATTTTTAATTAGGGCAATCATGAGAAAACCCACGCAATGCAATTAGAATATGAAGACAGAATAATGACACAACAATCTTACAGTTGAATCATTGTCGTTCAATGACTGCATTAACTGTCGCTTGAATGCCTCCAACTGTCAAATATATAGAAATTAAATCAACTCTGTGAATAAAACCGGAATATATGATGATCCAGAAGCAAAAGAAGTAGAATGCAGAAAAAATAGTTTTTAAACCATGTGGCAAATTATCCTAAATTCCTTCATTCTGGCTTGCTGCATTGGTTACTATGCTAACAATGTTTAGCAACATGATTATTTATAAAAGAGGCCATGCACATGAGAACACAGCACATGTGTTCATATAAAAAGGATACAAAGTTGCAGCAGCTAATTAATGCTAGAACTGGAAAGAATGACTGAGGAATGGCAAAAAGGTAAAATTGGTAGAAAAAGATTCTTGGGACATAACACTAGAGATTCCATAAGCTCTTACACTGTTGCTAGTTGCTAACTTGCTACAGTGTCAATGGTTAACGTCACATTCATGTATAAACTATTAGGTCCAATTAAGCATATACATTCATTTGAAAATATTAGTCAAAACAAATTCGAGAGAAAAGCAATGAACACTGATTGATAGTAGCATCTATCAGAAGCTTCATATGCAAATAACTATTGCTCTTAGGCCTGTAAACGATCCAAACGTTCGGTGAAATGTTCGTGAACCGTTGGGCGGGAAGTTCGGTTATGTTCGTTTATTTTATAAAGGAACAAACATGAACAAAAAGTTTGTGCTCGTTTAATTAAACGAACGAACATGAACACATGTTTCGTTCGTTCATTTATGTCCGAGAGCGTTCGCTTATGTTTGTTCATATATGTTCATTTATGTTCGTTTATGTTTCTATGTGTTCATTTAAGTGTGTTCAATTATGTTTGTTTATCTTTGTTCAATTATGTTCATTTATGTTCGTGAACTGTTTGTTTAAAAATTAAAGAACAAACACGAACATGTTCATTTTTAAACAAACGAACATGAACACCAAGTATGTGTTTGATTAAGTGTTCGTGTTCATTTAAAGTAAAATGAACGAACACGAGCATACCATTGTCCATGTTCGTTCGGTTCGTTTACAAGCCTTATTGCTCTAATGCTTGCCCCATCACTCAGTAGAATTTGCTCTCTGTCAAAATGATAAAACCCAAACTATTTATCATACGCTGTAGTCAGTTTAAAGTTTAAAATTCTAGGGATCACTACATCTGCAATCATCTGAGATTTTAGACAAAGGTAAAATACTGCTATTTCACAGATTTTATCATTGATAGTCAACTCAAACCTTAAACAACTTATTCAAAGAAATAAAACATGCATGGCCATGTATGAACAAGTTAATTTTGTTAATGACTCGAAAGCTAATCCAGGATTCTACATAAAAAAAATTCATCTATGTAAAAACAAAATTAGATTAATGCTATAATGCAATGTAAGCAGTAATGTCAGTGGCAAACAGGTGCTGGAAAGGGCTGGCAAATCGTGTCCTATCGTGTTTAACATGTTAGAGATGACACTTTTAACACAAGTATCAAAAATGAAAACGACTCGTTTAACACTAGGCTTTGGTGGTTTGAGCTTGGCAGTTATATGCATAGTCACATAGATCGCGGTTCCTCCGGTACGGGAACGCAATTCGCTAGTGGGGACGTATTCGGTACGTAGGGGGTAGGTTCATTTCGGTACGGTGTACCATAGAATCTGGTTTGATGTTCCCAAATCCCAATTAAAAATAAAATGTACCAAATTCAATATACCATAACATGGAATAAAAATTACCAAAGTTCAAAATCCAAATTCTATTCAAGAACAAAACAGAGAACGGAAACATATGTTGATTGGTTTAATTGAATATATGTATAATACAATTGGCCTAATTGTTAATTTGTTGTCTTGTGAATTTGGAAAGCAATAATTATTGGAAACAGGAATTGAGGAGTTTCCTAATTTGCCACCAAAATTATAGGATCCATTAAATAATATATCGACAACAGGAGAGCGACGAGCCAGGTGATTGAAATCGATATTTCCATCAATTTAGAATGACGAACCTGTTCAATTGAAATCGATTTCTCCATCGATTTGGAACGGCGAACCAGACAATTGAATTCGCAAATTTAGTAGCGATTTGGAACGCTAGCGATTTCGATACGGTACAAAACAATCCAATACGAAAATAGCGGCTTCCCTAGCGAATTATGTGACTATGGTTATGTGTTTTACGTATCAAGAAGTATAAAATTGCATAGTGTAATTTTTTGCTAAGCAGGGCGCATCGTGGCAAATGTGCCAAAAAAAACGCATGACTTCAAAGCTTCATATGCATAAACAAACTAGATCCTCCCAAAACTATACCTATAGTAACATACTTCAAACTCTATTTCTAGACATAAACACACATTATTCCAGATTCCACACAAACACATTCAATTTTCAAATTAATAACTAGGCATAACATAACGAATCAAATCAAAATCACAAACAATAAATCACACAAAACGCAAACCTTCGCTAAATCGCGCCCTAGCTTCTTCGCAGTCACCGCCAACGAATCTCTCTCCTCCGCAAGCTTCCTCTACATTCACCAACCAGACAATCAAAATTAGGTCAACACAACAACAACAACAACAATAATATTAATAATAATAATAATAATAATAATCGAAAAACCTAATTACATTATCCTCAACCGTAAGCTGCATCCTCAACTGAGCATTATGACACGTTTGCTGAAGCTCAGACACCTTCTCTTCAAGCTCCATTACAACTCGATCCTTCTCATTCAACTTATGCCTTAACATATTCGCTTCGGATTCGAGTTTCGTTACGCGAGATGCAAGCGCCATTGACGTGATCTTCCGAGCGAGATCCAGCTGGTCGTACGGATCCGTAGGGAGTACGGACAGGATTTCGTCCGGTAGGTTGAAGTCTGGACCAGTGGCCGTGCTAGTGGTGCTGAGTTCTGACATCGAGTTGATGATTGCAAACCCTAGCTATTGGTTAGTTGGTTGATGAACAGGTTAATTTGCTGTGAGATGAAGGTGAAGGTGAAGGTGAAGGTGAAGGTGAAGGTGAAGGTGAAGGTGGAGGACTTTGTGACGACAGGTTCCAACAACTACATTTGAACAAAGCCACGGAGAATATGATATGGAAAGTGCATGAATAGTCCCTGAACTATTCTCATCCTAAGCTTTTCGGATTCTCTCTTCGGTTTTATCTGTTTGCTTGCCAGCAACGTTGCTAGCGTCTCGGCTTGTGATTTTGGTTTTGTGAAAGCGATTGTGTTTTATGTGTTAGTGAATCGGCTTGCTCGGGTTATTTCTCTAGTGCATTCGGTTACTGGCTTATTGGTATTATAGTAGGCTTGTGGAATTGGATTAGGTGGCACGCAAACGCCATTATATGTTGACTTTGAATCGAACACCGGTTAGCAAAATTGTTCATAAACTGGGTTTCGATGAATATGACATGTGGAGGTTTATTTTCTGGCGCCATACAGTTTTCGACTACTCCTGTTGGTTTCATCTATTTGCTCGAATGCTCGGCAAACCGTTGCTACCGTCTCGGCTTGCGATATTGATTTCGTGAAACAGATTGTGAGTGTGTGACGCGTGATTGAATCGGCTTGCTCGGGTTGTTTTTCCGGTACATTCGGGTACTAGTAGTATAGTCGGCTTGTGGAATCAGTTTATGAGGCTCGCAAATGCCCTTTATATGTTGATTTAGAACTGAAAACCGATTAGCAAAAAAATTTGTGAACTATGGTTTGATGAACATGACATGTAGGGATTTATTTTTATGATTACAATAGTGTAAGTACCGGTTATTACGATTGCTTAACTTAGTTTTCATTTTAAAAGACCTAAGCCTGAATATCTTTTTATCTGGCAATAATCTTGACCTCATTTGGAAGGGTTCAACTATTCCTTTTATACGTAAAGACGAGGAATCAGTTGTTAGAAAATAAAGGAGCACGTGAATAAATAGAAACAACATAAAAGAAAAATAAAAAAATGTAACGAGTTGGTTTTTTTTAGAAAATAAGTAAAGAATATGGGTAAGTGTATCTTAACAACTAAATCATACTATTAACGTGGTCAAGTGTATGGTGCCTTATTTGTCTTCCTAGAACCTTGTTAACACTTTACACCATGTTCAAGAACAAGTATTTGAACCAAAAAGTGTCACTTTTAAAAGAATGCAAGGACGATGCTTGTAATATTTTCTTTTTGTAATTTTAATTTAATAGTTTTAGAATATATTCTTGATTTTGACATTTTAAATTTTAATGTTCCCCCCAAATTTTTGGCTGTGATTTAAATTTATAAATATAAATGGCGTCTTAATTTAATTGCTTTTTATTATATTTGCTCCTGTTTTCCTAATTTGGACAAATCAAAAGAAGCTTTTTACTTCTTGTGTCTCCAATCTTAAACACAAAGCTTTTAGCCTTTTGAAAATGGAATTTCAAATTAATCAATAGATACACTTAATCGATATATCAACACCTGCATCACACAAATCAATTATAAACTTCACTTTGATTACTATAAGTCTATAACCCGTTATTTATTAAACGAGTTAATCTGAATATAACATGTCAATTAATTTAAGATTTGTTTTTCAACTAATTATTTAGATTTTAGAAAAAAAAATTAATAAGTGTAATTTTAGAAAAAAAATTAATATGTGCGCCCTGCTTGCTGTGCACACATATGATGTATATATGTGTAAACCCTCTGGTGGGCAAAAGTGAAAGTGCACTAATTTTGACGTTATTTTACTAATTTCGTAAAAATAACGTTAAAAGTGGCGGAAGGTTAATATGCATCACGTGGTGGCGTTGATAGTCGACAAGAGTACATGCACCAATCGGCTGGGGTGTTGATGGTTGAGTGTTATATGCCTTATGTCCAAGGCTTGACGCAAAGCCACTGTCGAGCCGGGGGTCTCATTGGAAGCAGCCTCTCTGTTCCTATGGAGTAGAGGTAAGGCTGTCTACATCTTACCCTCCTCAGACCCTACCATAGCTTTGCTATTAGTAGGATGTACTGAGTACGATGATGATGATGAAGTGTTATTTCCCATATAACCATTGATTTCGATATTTAAACTAATTTTCCCTCTAAAACTCTTCTCTTTAATTTTATCAACTTTATTAATTACTACTAACTTCTCATTTTCTAATCGAATTCATCATATAAACAATCTCGAGCTAAATATATACACTCAAGTTTGTTACCTAAAAATGATAGAGAAACGACACAAATGATTTAAAAGAAATCAATTACTTGAAAAAAAATGTTTACAATGAGTTAGAAACAAGTTTGATTCGTATGAGTGGGGTCAATGTCTCAAATTTTGTTTTGTAGGTATTTACTTGGTATTAACTAATGGCTCTATTGCAAATATTTTTCAAGCTTTGCACCTTTGTTTAATTATAAAACAATAAAAAGTGACTTGAGGCTCTAGGATGTGAATCAAACCAACATTATTGGAATAACTTAAAAGTCATTCAAGTTAATGAGTTATGACTTGTAAGCTAAGGGGTGTGGGGGGCTCTAATGGGGGCTCCAGCCAATAATATTATGACGTGTGGCAGAGAGAGAAACTGAATAAGGGGTGTGTTGGAGCCCCCGCTGGAGCCCCTGGCCCTGGTGTGGAGGGGCTCCAGCGAATTTTTTTTTTTTTATTTTTTTATAAATATATTCAAACAACGTATTATTAAAAAAACCTATAAATTATTAAAAAAACACACATTTTTTTTAAAATTCAAATTACAAAAAAAAACATACTAAAAATTAAACAAACAATAATACTTAATAATAACACTAATCTAATACAAGATCATCGGGTCGCCTCGCCCACAAATGTTCAACCAACTCATGTCGAAGATCCCCGTGTATCTCACGGCTCTTGATATTTGCTATGTTATGAAGTCTTTGTTGATCACTGATTGTGGACGGTTGTGGCGGAATGTCACCTTGGTAGTTTTGGCAGATAGCTTTGCCCTCGTCTTCTAACGTCATGTTGTGTAGGATCAGACACGTGTAGACGACGTCCGTTATCCTCTCCCGAGTCCAATAACGTATCGGGTTCGCCAGAACATAATATTGTTTTTTTATAGCTCCAAAAGCTCTTTCAATATCTTTTCTAACAGACTCTTGCTTCTTCGTAAAATACTTCCGTTTGTCGGCGATTGGATCTGTAAAAGCTTGAACTAACAAAGCCCATTCGTTGTAAATACCATCGACCAGATAGTACCCGTACTTGAAGAGTTCTCCATTTGCAACAAAAGATTGACGTGGTTCAACCCCGTCGATAAGGTCGTTGATCAAATGTGACTGATCGATAACATTAAGGTCGTTATTTGACCCAGCAACACCAAAAAAAGCATGCCAAAACCAAAGATCCTGTGACACCGCCGCCTCAAGTATAAGGGTCGGCCCTTCATGATCACCACGGTGGAACTGACATCGCCAGGCCGTTGGACACATAGCCCATCCAACATGCGTACAATCGATGCTACCTAGCATCCCAGGAAAACCATGTTTTTCTGCGTGCACCTCATATATGCGTTGGATGTCATACATTGTAGGTTTACGCAGATATCTCCGAGCGTAAGTCGATATGACTCCTACGTATATAAAATAATCTATAAACATATAATATATATTACAAAATGTAATAAATATTTAATAAAAAGTAAAATTAATGTTTTTTACCTTGGCAGAAAAAATGAAGGGATTCACGTGCAACCCTTTTCGACATCTGTAAATACTCATCCAAAGCGTCCGACGAGATGCCGTACGCTAATTGACGGATAGCAGCCGTGCATTTTTGAAGAGGGGTAAAACCGGGGAGACCCCTAGCATCCTCCCTTTGTTGAAAAAAGGGATACCGTGCCTCTAAATCACTTGCTATACGCATGAACAATTGTCTGCTCATTCGGAAACGAGTTCGAAAATCCGACTCCTCATATACCGGTTGAGGGCTAAAATAATGCCTAAACAAAGTATCGTTAGCACCCGATCGATCACGATCACGAGGTGGTGCTCTAACCCTCGGGAGTCGAGGTTGGTGGGCTTGATTTTGTAAGAGATCGACCACGGTTGCGGTCAAAACTCCCCCTACATGAAGAAGCAAATCATCCTCTTCGGAGAAGTCGGAATCAGACGAGTACGACGACATTATTTTAAAAAAAAAAATTGGGAAGATGGGTTGATTTTGGGTTTTATTTTGAAGTTGTGGTGATTGATATGGGTGAAATGGGGTATTTTATAGATGAAATGGGGTATTATTTAGGTAAAAAATATTTTTTTTTTTTAATTTAAATTGTTCCCAACGGCTATTTTCTCACTTCCCAACGGCTATTTCTCTCTCTTCTCCCGCGACCAGGCTCACGCCTGCCTGGATTTCCGCGCTCGCGCCCCGCTCGCGCCCCGGTGGTGTGGGGTTAGCGCCCCGAGGCGCGAGCGGAGGGGCTCTCGCGCCCAGGTTAGCGCCCCACACCCCTCAGCCTAATATCAGCCAACACTCATACCTCAGTTTTTGGGTCACAACCTTATGATGTTATAATATTATTGTTTACAAAAAAAACACAAAAAATGTGGAACTATATTCTCTCTCTTCAAATTGTTATATTATTATTGTTATCATCATCATTATCTACAAATAAATAATCTCACTATCACCTTATCCATTTTTCTAGGTATTCAATCTCAAGGAGTCATCAACAAACCTGAACTCATGAAAGATCAATCTAAACAAGTCGTCACAGTCTCGACTCTTGATCTACCAATTGCACCCTGTGTATACTAGAGATAGATTACAACAAATAAATATTGAATACGGTTCAAAACTTGGTTTAACCCAATAAAATTTGCTTGTCCACTTAACCATCATATCTATTTCGTTTAAATAAATTGAATAGATGCTAAAAACATTCGAACACTTTTGGGTAACTTTCAAGTTTAAACCCGTTTCAAACTTAACCACACACGAGCCATTAAATCCAACCCAAATCAACCAATTTCAATGTAAATCAGTTGAACTGTACAACTTATCATCTTGCATACCGTTCGTCCTCATACCTGCATGACGTAGGGCCAAGACCAGGGGTATAATAGTAATATACTCTGCTCGCTCACACGTTTACTTACTTTACCGATCTTACACCAATATTCTTTACACGAAACCGATACTGAGGCTGAGAATCTTCATCATCACTATCATCATCTTCACTGCTATCATCTTCAACTTTATCCCATCTTGAATAGTCAAGACGAGAATGCCCTTTTGGCTTTGGAATTTCCTCATTCAAGCTTTGGGGTTGAGGGGTAGTTTTAGGCTTTGGAATTTCCTCCTTCAGGCTTTGGGGTTGAGGGGTAGTGACGGTGATTTTAGGCTTTGGAACTTCCTCCTTCAGGCTTTGGGGTTGAGGGGTAGTGATGGTAATTTTAACACTTTCCGGGTTGCTGACATCATCCTTGAATGCAGGTTCATTTGAATCATGGCTACGGTTTCCTGCTAGTCCTAATGAAGTAGACCGTCCATCACTATTATTATTATTATCTTCCACTTCATCCTCTTCTTCATCTTCTTCTAGCTCAGTTTCATCCTCCAGTATTGGCGCCAGAGACTTTCCTTGACCAAAAATATAACAAACATTTTAACAGAAAACTAATTATATGATATTTAATAATCAGAATTATATAATAAGCTATCAAGAGAAAAAGTATTTGATGTGCTTCTACTATATGAAGTTGTAATAATTACATAATCATCCCTGTGCGACAAATTATAATTATTTAAGTAATAAATAAAATGACCAAAGGGTGCACTCTTATATATTAGTACAAAATATAAATTTAAGACATGAAAATATATTCTCTATCAGCCAGACAGATATAACAATACTTTTTGTAAGATTAAGAATGATTAATAGTCTTTTTTTCACAAATAAAGTTAAATAATCAGTTTTGCTGTGCACTGTGCTTGGTTTGATTTCTCACAACTAAATAACTTAATCGAACAAAAGAAAATAAACAAATTAGAAAAACATATACTTTTCTAAACAAATAAGTTCATTAATTAATTATACTATCCCAATTATGACACTCATGGAGAAAGAATTTTAATAAATGCAAAGACGAAGCATCTTTTATCCAACAGCGAAGAGACTGAACCAAGATTTCCAGATGAGCTGGGTAAGGTATCAGTATATCTAATAGATAATTTAAATGTGAAAAGTTGTCCTCTAAAAAAGAAAATATTGAATGAATTGATCGTAAATCATCAGATTTTTTAAAAATTACATATTAGAAGTGATAAAAGAAACAAAAGAAAAATAAAGAAACTAAAAATTGTGAAAATTACACATTTTGTCCTTTAGTTGTTAGAGCAAAATAGTGATTTTGTGAAAAGTTAAAAACCTTTTAACACCAGTTAATGCAAAGTACAAAAATTGACAACATTTGAACTTCAGGGCTGTTTTTTTGTACTCATTAAAGTTAAAGAACGAAAGTAGCAAGTTACCCCACACATGAATCATCATCATCATCATCGTACTCAGTATATCCCACCAATAGCAAAGCTATGGTAGGGTCTGAGGAGGGTAAGATGTAGGCAGCCTTACCTCTACCCCATAGGGATAGAGAGGCTGCTTCCGGTGAGACCCCCGGCTCGATAGTAGTTTTGCATCAAGCCTTGGACATAAGGCACATAGCACTCAATCATCGGGACACCAGCTGATCGGTGCATGTACCCTTATCTTTCAGCTATCAACGCCACTACATGATGCCTGATTAACCGTCCGTCACTTTTAACGTTATTTTCACGAGATTAGTAAAATAACGTCAAAATTAGTGCAATTTCACTTTTGCCCACCCGAGGGTTCACACATATATACATCATATGTGCGCACCGCAAGCAGGGCTAGCACAATTTCACTTTTACCCCACACATGAATGAGAACTGTAATTTACCCAAAATAGTATCATAATCACAATCAAAATTTAAATATTAAAAACTGGAATATCACGAATTCAAGCTGCATTAATCATATAATCAATTCATATCATAAACCTATATTTTGTTCGCAAATTGTATGAAGAGCGTACCAGTTGTGTTTTTAAACGGGCTTCAAGATTTTGATATACTTCTGATGAAGGATTTAACTCAATGAGACGGTTAACATCAAATAGAGCCGAGTGGTATTCTTTTAGGGTGACCAAAGTTTGGGCCCGTAACATTAAGGCTCCGGTATGCTCATAATCAAGCTCCAGCACTGCAGTACATTCATCTGCAGCCTAAAATCATAGTAACCGGCATGTCAGTCAACTATGATCAACTGTCAAGTCAAACTACAAATAAACTTAATGATTGCAGTTTATCTTCATTCTTCTGCCAAGGTGGCAGCCATGAGACTAAACCTGACAAGTCGAAAGCTTTTCGCATAATTCAACCAATTAATGAATTTTTTTGATTTGATAACTGGCTAATTGTTGCAACTTGCAGTTTAAATGATAGCATGAGAATATTAATTTGATTCAATGACACTGTATAGCACTCACCAATTATTGATGAACAAAAAATGTATAATTGCTCATAAATAACTCAATTTGAAATGCACAACTACTTATCAATTATCGCAGAGCATTTTAGAATTTAGACGGTATAACATGCATGATTACTCATGAATCTACCATGTAACAATAAAAATGCATGACCATGATATATATGAAAATCTTCCTAAAGGGGAGCTTTATTAAAGATAAATAGTTTTTATTTACTAGTTATGGAAATCAAAAGTGTGCTTACAATTTGGTTGCAACTAAAGGTCCTGCTTTCAAGCTCTATAGTGCATCGTGTCAAAACTGAACCCGCACAGCCCGAACCAATATCAATAATTGACAAACAAAATGTCAGTCTTATCTACCAACACGTGTAAATCAATTCACATCTTAAATCATATATCGTGATTTAAAGCGTAATGGAATCTACTTCATTCAAACACGTGCTGACAAACATGCTACAATATTAGGGTTAAATCTAGTAAAGCCAGCATCCTCCTAATATTCCATTTGAAAAAAGATTGAGAATTTGGAACCACAAGTTGTAATGTAATATCTTTATCAGAACTTCAACCTAGTGTGTAGATACTAAACAATTTATTTCCATCCCTCAACTATAAAAGATAAATGTTATGATTGTCATCATCATCATCATCGTACTCAGTATATCCCACCAATAGTAAAGCTATGGTAGGGTCTGAGGAGGGTAAGATGTAGACAGCCTTACCTCTACCCCGTAGGAATAGAGAGGCTGCTTCCGGTGAGACCCCCGGCTCGATAGTAGTTTTGCATCAAGCCTTGGACATAAGGCGCATAGCACTCAACCATCAGCACACCAGTCGATTGGTGCATGTACCCTGGTCTTTCGGCTATCAACGCCACCAATGATGCCTGATTAACCTTCCGCCACTTTTAACATTATTTTCACGAGATTAGTAAAATAACGTCAAAATTAGTGAAATTTCACTTTTGCCCACCGAGGGTTCACACATATATATATGCTTAAACTCAGCGGGTAGTCCTGCCTGACCTGGGGTCGCGATCGAAGCGTTGTCATAGGACAACACAAGTGGGTCTTTAGAGAGTCCTGCCCGCATAGAACAAACGCACAACACGATACGATAGTCTTGGCAACCACCACTAGTCGTGCGTCACTCATGATGGGACTTCCATTTAGGCCAACCGCGCCATGGCACAGGAGACCAATCTCCGCCCCAATCCTACAAGTCCCGAGAGGGATTGTTGGTGGGGGCGACGTGATGCGTGACGCCCAGGCAGACGTGTCCTCAGCCAGAAGGCTTCGAGCGCAACTTGAGTTCAAAAACTCGATGGTTCACGGGATTCTGCAATTCACACCAAGTATCGCATTTTGCTACGTTCTTCAGCGATGCGTGAGCCGAGATATCCGTTGCCGAGAGTTGTTTAGGGTTACAAAGAGGCCGCTCGCAACGCGCTTACCGTAAAACAGGGCGACACCGCACGGGCCCTTTAAGTAATGTTTTCCTTGGCACGTGTTGTGCCGGTTTGTTAGTTGTGTCGACCTTACATCCAGGACACCCTGAAGGGGCGGCCATGAACGCATGTCAACGAGGCTTTACAAGGCTCAAAACAAAAGCTTCGGTCCTCGTAAAGCCAGATGTAAGTGCATGTGTCGTTCTGTTATGATTGTCAAAATCTTATTATTTTAACTCTAAACTTAAAAGCATTCCTGGAAAACAGAAAGCTTCAAGTGTTCAACTATTTGTCAAAATGTCAAATATCTAAAGCATTAACTAGGGGTGAGCAATAAATGAGCCATTAACCGTAACCAAACCGAAAACCAACAAAAACGAACCAAAACTAACTGAAACTGATTAACCGAAAATCAGTTATCAGTTTCTTTTCCGTACCCTCGGTTAATCTAAATTAACCGAACCGAACCATTCACATTTTCACATATTTCTAGCTTTTATACCTCCATTTCATGTATTCTAACCAAACCGAAAACCGACAAATTAACCAAAAAAACTGAACCGATTAACCGAACCTTGATTTTTTAATAAAACAGATTAACCGAAATCCAGTTTTGGTTATTAAACGAAATTTAACCAACCCAGAAAACCGACAAATAAACAGAACCACTTAACTGAAACCCAAATGTTTATAAAATTGATTAACTGATGAGTCCGGTTTCGGTTTAGACTAATAAGTAATAACCAAACCGAGCACACCCCTAGTATTAACACCAAATCAACACCTTCAACTCTATAAATAAGCAATTGTACCTTCACAAAGTGTAAACATTTCAATAACATGTGTACGGACATTCAAATCAATCCTGATCCAAAACCTAGGGTTTATCCAAATTAGGTATATAAATATCCAGATTCAAATTAACACGTGAAAATTAAACCCTAGCTAAACAATAATAATAATAATAATAATAATAATGACCTTCTTAAATCGGTGAAGTTTGAGAAAACAAGCGGCTCGATTGCTATGAAGTGCGATCTTCTGAGGATTTGATTTGGCAATGGAGAGTGCTTCGGTGTAAAACTCTAGGGCTTCTTCGTACTTACCATCCCTGTACATCTGGTGTGCTCGTTCTATCTTGTTCATTGTGGGTTTTCAAAACTCTGTATTGATTGTATAATAATAATAATATCGTCTAATATTACAGAGATGATGAGGAATTTGAAGACGTATGATTAGAGGATAGATAGAGACAGAAGCAGGACAGGTGAATATTGGGGATGATGTATTGTTTGAACATTTGGAATTACATACAAGCGGTAACGTGTATTTTTATTATTAGTTATTACATAACGTCAGAATTGTAAAAAGTATAAATGAGTAAGTAAAATAATTCTGTTATATGTTGAGAAGAAATTGTTGTTTGCAACAACAATGTTATATAACATTTGGTTATACTTGGTCAACCAAAAAAGTCAACTATGGTTGATGTTAAACAGAAGTTTATAGTTTGGGCTAAATGTGACAAGTAGCTAATAGTCAGGTTTTAAAGTCTGATAGATAGTACAGGGGCTGTTTGTGTCAACTTTGGAAGGTTAGTTTTTACTAGTTGTTAATCACTGTTAGGCTATACAATTGGGGATTTTTTCTCAATTAGGGTTTACTTTTAGTTTTTAATTTCAGTCACAAGTTCGTCTTTGTACTTCGTTCTTGTATTTGTGATAATCATTTGGTTAATAAAACTTCTTCAATTCTTGATTGTAATCTTTAATTGCTTGTTCTATCGATTGTTCAATTTCTGTAAATTAATAACAATTGGTATCAGAGATTAGGCTCTCAGTTTTGATAGACGGATTCCGCAAATTTCAATTGAAGATTCAAGAATGGTGACCGGTGCAAAGTTTGATGGAAAGAATGATTTTAGCCTGTGAAGGGTTAAAATGAGGGCACTGCTGGTACATTAGGGCATCTCCGATGCTCTGTTTGGTGAACCGAATATGCCGGAAGCATTGACGGATAAAGAACGGAAAGATATTCTTGAAAAGGCTCATAATGCCATTATCTTGAGTCTTGGAGACTGTGTTCTTTGGGAAGTCTCCAAAGAATTGACTATTGCTGGTGTTTGGGCCAAATTGGAAAGTCTATACATGACTAAATCGTTAGTAAACCAATTGTATCTAAAGAAAAGGTTGTACATGTTTCAAATGAATTCTAGAAAATCAATTGAAGACCACACTGATGAATTCAACTAGATCATCCTTGGTCTTGAGAATATAGAAGTGGAAATTGATGATGAGGACCAAGCAATTATTTTCTTGGCCTCATTACCTGTCTCTTATGAATATTTTGTGGACACATTAATGTTTGGAAGAGATAGTTTGTCCATGGATGAAGTGGTATCTGCTATGAATTCTAAAGAACTTCACAAAAAGGGTGATACAAGGGATGATGGTGCTGATGGTTTATTTGTAAGAGGCAGATCTAAACAAAGGGGTCCGAAGAACAAGAACAGCAGTAGTAGAGCCAAGTCAAAGGGAAAGAAGAGGTGTTTTGTGTGTAATTCAGACAATCATTTCAAAAGGGACTGTCCTGAATGGAGGAAAAAGAAATCTGAATTCAAGACTAACAAGAAGAATAATACTATATCAGATGATCCCCAAGATGGTTATGATAGTGCGTAGGTCTATGTGGTTTCAAGCCAAGGTTCAAGTCATGAATGTGTACTAGGTAGTGGATGCTCATATCTTATGACACCTCACATGAATGCTTTAAAGATCTTGTTCTTGAAAATCAAGGTGTTGTACAATTGGGAGATAATAGATCTTGTCAGATTCAAGGTATAGGCTCAGTTTCTTTTAAGTTGACTAATGAGTATGTGATAGATTTAAAAGATGTTAGATATATTCCTGATTTGAAGAGAAATTTGATTTCTCTTGGAACCTTTGAAAAGAAGCTAAGGTTGTTAAGGGTTCTATGGTCATTTTGTCTAGAAGTAGAAAGGATAATAACATCTATATTTTAGATGGTCATGTAGTGATTGGTTCTGTATCATTAGTTGAAGATAAGTCAGTTAAGAATGCTATGTTGTGGCACAGAAGGCTTGGACACATGAGTGACCAAGGGTTAACAGATTACGAAAGCAAGGTTTGTTAGATGGCCTAGTAAATAGTGACCATGGTGAATGTGACAGTTGTATGCTTGGTAAAGCTAAGAGAGTAAGGTTCACAAAAGGAATTCATAGAACTAAGGGTATACTAGTTACATTCATGCTGATCTTTGGGGGGCTACTAAGCATGAGTCTTTAGGAGGAGCCTCATACTTCTTGTCAATAATAGATGATTATTTAAGAAGGGTGTGGATTTGCATAATAAAGCATAAGTTTGAGACTTTCACTAAGTTTAAAGAGTGAAAGGTGCTGGTAGAAAATCAGACTGAAAAGAAAATTAAAAAGCTTAGAACAGATAATGGGTTAGAGTTTTGCAGTGGGGAATTTAATCATTATTGCAAGCAATTTGGGATTGATAGGCATCATTCTATACCTGGTACCCCTCAACAAAATGGATTGGTAGAGAGGATGAACAGAGCACTCTTAAAGAAGGTAAGATGTATGCTTTTTACTGCTGGTATGCCTAAAACTTATTGAGCTGAGGCTTTGAAAACTGCAGCTTATATAGTAAATAGATCACCTTCATCTGCCATAGAGATGATGGCCCCTATGGAGAAGTGGTCAGGAATGAAAATTAGCTATGAAAATCTAAAAGTGTTCGGCTGTTTAGTGCACTCTCATATCAGTCAAGGTAAGTTGGAACCAAGATCACATAAGTGTATAATGTTAGGTTATCCAGATGGTGTTAAGGGTTACAAGCTTTGGAGATTAGAAGATGGAAGTCCAAAGATGATTATTAGTAGAAATGTAGTGTTTAAAGAGAATATCTTGTATAAAGATGTAAAGGGTAAAAGCGTAATTGATCATGGTGATGATCAGGGAGTTCAAATTGAGGTGGAGTTTTCTCAAAATGAACATAGTGAATAAATTCATACAGAGGGTACAAGAGATCAACCAGAAAGTTCCCAAAGGTCAAATAATAGAGAAAGCATAGATTTGAACAGGCCAAGAAGGAATATTGTTCAACCCATCAGTTATATAGATGATTTATCAGCCTTTATATATCATGTAGCAGCAGAAGAAAGTAACAATGAGCCATTAACTTATCAGGAGGCCTTAATATCTCCCGATAGAGTTAAGTGGGAAGCTGCTATGAAGGATGAGTTAGAATCCTTATACAAGAATCAAACTTGGAAGTTAGTCGAAAAACCAAAAGGACAAAAGCTGGTTGATTGCAAATGGATATTCAAGATTAAAGAAGGTATGCCTGGTGAGGATCCAAGATTTAAAGCTAGATTAGTAGCAAAAGGGTTCACTCAAAGAGGGGGTGTTGATTATAATGAGGCATTTTCTCATGTGGTCAAACATGCCTCTATAAGGGCAATATTGTCAATTACTGCAGTATATGATTTAGAGCTTGAACATCTTGATGTAAAGATTGCATTCTTGCATGCTGATCTTGAAGAAACAATATACATGAAGCAACCACCAGGGTTTGAGGTTGAAGGTCAATGTGAGAAAGTTTGTTTTTTACAAAAGTCCTTATATGGACTGAAACAATCACCTAGGCAATGGTACTTAAAGTTTGATGGTCATGTTGTAACACATGGTTTCAAAAGAAGTAATTATGATACATGTGTTTACTATAAAGAGTATAACAATAATGAGTTTATATACTTATTGTTATATGTGGATGACATGCTAATTGCCTGCAAAGATAAAAGTTAGATTGAGGAAACCAAAAGGGTATTAATGTCAGCATTTGAAATGAAAGAACTGGGTGAGGCTAGAAAGATTTTGGGTATGGAAATTCATAGGGACAGAGCTGCTGGTACAATAAAATTGTCTCAAGAGTCATACTTAAAGAAGGTGTTAAACAGTTATCATATGAACACTTGTAAGCTTGTTATAACTCCTTTGGCCTTACATTTTTAAATTGTCAAGTTTGGATAGTCCTCAAATAGATGAAGAGAAGGGCAAAATGGTAAATGTACCATTTGCAAATGCAGTAGGTGGCCTAATGTATTTGATGATTTGTACTAGACCTGATGTAGGTTATGCTGTTAGTGTGGTTAGTAGATACTTAAGTAATCCAGGTAAACAACATTGGGAAGGTGTGAAGTGGATCTTAAGATATCTCAGTGGCACCGGCAGTTAAGGTTGGTCTATGGTAATTGCAAAGAGTCAGATCAGGTTGTGCAGGGTTTTGTGGACTCTAACTTTGCTAAAGATCTAGGCAAGGGAAGATCAATTACCGGCTATGTGTTCACTGTGCTTGGTGGTACTGTTAGCTGGAAGTCAACTTTACAAAGGGTGGTTGCATTATCTCCTATTGAAGCCGAGTTTGTTTCTTTGACTGAGGCAGTCAGAGAGTGTATCTGGCTTAAAGGTTTTATGACAGAAATGGGTTTATCACTAAAAGATGGATTGGTTTATTGTGACAATATGGGTGCTATTCAGTTGTCTAAGCATCAAGTTTTTCATGATAGGTCTAAGCATATAAGTGTAAAGTTGCATTGGATAAGAGAGATCCTGAATTCGAAGGAAGTAAGGGTGGACTATGTGGACACAAGAGAGAATGCAGCAGACATGTTAACAAAGTGTGTTCCTGGTTCTAAGTTTGGGCATTGTTTGAAGATATTGCATATTTCTTAGTCCATGGGTATTTCTGGCATTTATTCAATTTCTACTCAAAGGTGGAGATTGTTATATGGTGAGAAGAAATTGTTGTTTGCAAAGATGTTATATAACATCTGGTTATACTTGGTCAATGATAAAAGTCAACTATGGTTGTTAAACAGAAGTTTATAAGTTTAGGCTAAATGTGACAAGTAACTAATAGTGGGGTTTTAAAGTCTGATAGATAGTACATGGGCTGTTTGTGTCAACTTTGGAAGATTAGTTTGTTACTAGTTGTTAATCACTGTTAGATTATATAATTGGGGATTTTTTTTTCTCAATTAGGGTTTACTTTTAGTTTTCAATTTCATTCACAAGTTCATCTCTGTACTTCGTTCTTGTATTTATGATAATCATTTGGTTAATAAAACTTCTTCAATTCTTGATTGTAATCTTTAATTGCTTGTTCTATCGATTGTTCAATTTCTGTAAATTGATAATAAATTGGAAGATATAAATGAATGTCAGCTTGGTACTGAAATATAGAAAACGAAAATGAGAAAAAAACTTAAACTAGTTGTCGTACTGGTTACGGTTGTACTATACCGGTTTGAAACTTGTAGTGAAAGAAATATCGAAGTTGACTTGTACTAAAACTAAATAATAAATATCATTCCTTTAGCGGCATCTATGTTGTTCGGTCAATATAGATTTGCTACGGTATATAAAAAATAAAAAGTTCACCCATACATTAAAACACCAATCACTCACCATCACCATTCGGCTTTCCTGGATCCACGAAGCCCACACGTAACCTAACCATATGTTCAGATGTGAAACTCCCACATCATCAAGCAGCTTTGGACTTGATCTTTCTAATTTTAATCATTAGTTTTTTTTCCTAGTAATGAATATTCTTAATCTTTTAAAAATCTTAACATTATTACTATGATATAAATTAGAAGTTTGGTGCCACTTGGCCTTTTATTTGGCCAAGTGGCAGACTACTACCGAACCACAACAAGGTTGGTTTTGTTTTTTTTGGTACTGTAACAAACGTATTCGAAACTGACTATATTCGCATTGACTCATCACCGCAACGCCTGAGATCAATAATGTTAGGGTTTTATCGATTGACCTCCGTAACGCCCGGGACCGACAGTGCTCGGGTTTTACCGACCTTTTGGACTGTAACCGAAGCCGGACGAATTTGCATTGATTCATTGCCGCAAACCCCATGACCGACAAAGCTCGAGCTTTGCCAACGAACGGATCTTACCGGCTGACCGCCGCAACACCCGAGACCGAGAACGCTCGGGTTTTACCAACGGCCGGATTTTCCAACCAAATAAACGTCATTTTAAATATATTAATTTTTTATATGTTAGTCTCTTTATATGTTAATTCAACGAATTTATTGTTGGGGTTCAATTATGTTACAATCACGACTTACGAATGTAATCGATATCAACCGAATACAGGTCGACTGGACGCTGCAACACTCAGGTTTTACCAATGCCATATTTTACCGACCTAATAAACAATGTTTTAAGTATGTTAATTTTTCTGTAATACATTATACAAGTGCCACTACTTTTCTGGGTTTTTTATTTTAAATATGTTAATTTGACGAATTTATTTTTCAGGTTTAGTTCTGGTACCAACAAATTTTTCCAAGACCGACCGAATTTGTGTTGACTAGCCGCTACAACAACCCAGTTTACTGACCAAATTCTTTGCGCAATGCGTGCTGAAAAATCAGTGTCTTTACCGTTACGACCCTTTTAATATGTTAATTTTTTAATTATAATTCATGCGTTGGCATATTAATTTTTTTTAATTTAGTGTCATTATCTTAACGAACTTAAGCTATACCAACTGAACCTAAATTAATGCACTGCCGCAACGTAATGGGTACATAAACAAATCCGACTTACGCGCCGGGTAAAACGCTGGTTTATAATAAAACTCTTCTCTTGCCAACGAATTCCAAAAGTTGTATGCAATTTTGTATATTAATGCATTTAATGTGCAATAACTTGGTTACAGACAACTTCATGTCCGGAGATTCAGACAACAGGTAATTTTGCTTGTGTTCTTAATTCTCTTATACTTATGTTTAAATACATCTATAAATAATTGGTTACTGTTACTGCCTTTTGTATTTTGTGGTTTGCCACCAGGATTGTATTGTTTCCTTTCAAATTTCAAAGAAGATTGTATCCATTGGCAGTATGTTTTGCTATTACTGTAAATAAGAGCCGGTGACAGTCTCTATCAAGAGTAGATTTATTTTTGAAGAAACACTAGCTCAACTCTTGTCATAGATAACTAGCCCTTAGGTTAAAGTTAGGTGTTGTTTGTTTTTTCAAAAGTAAAATGTCTGCTGCGGATCATATCTGAAGACATCTGCAGCAGAAAAGGTGAATCAAACCTCTGCAGTCTGCAACAAGAAGACTTTTTGTTTTTTAATGTCTGCAGACTGCTATAATAAACAGAAAATTAAATAAACTGATTTTTTCAAATTTAAAAAAGGTCTTCAACATTGAAATTTAAATAATAGTCAAACAACACTGAAATAATATTTATAAAACCACAATAACATATTTTTCTAAACAATTTATTCCATACTTTGCATTAACTTCTCAGCAATTTCATCTCGTAGTTGTGCCATGTATCGCCGATCTGATGCAGTGTTTACCTCTTCAATGCTAGTCTCTAGCAAGCATTTTAGATGCTCATTTAACCATTGTTGTTTCTCTCCCATTTCTATTAATCAACAAACAATCAACAACATAAGACACACACTCCTTATACCTAAATTTTCTACAAACTTTCTTCAACAAAAAATTAATAATAATCGAACATGTGCAACAATAAACAAGCAACAACAACATTCATAAGCCTAAACCTTCTACAAACTTTATTTGACAACAAACTGGTAATAATTGTACAATTTTAACAAAAAAGAAACAACAACACATTCATAAACATTCTATAAACTTTATTCAACAACATATTCATAAATCTAAAATCTAAACCTTCTACAAACTTTATTCAACAACTAACAAGTAATAATAGAACAATTACAATAATGGTGAATATACTATTAAATCTTAAAGAAATAAACATGCCAAGGTGGATGGTGGTGGAGGTGGCAGCTAAGGCTGGAGGTGGTGGTGTAGCGTGTGGTGGCGGTGATGTGGGGAGAAAGGAAGCGGCGGTCGGTTGGAGTAGGTGCAGGAGTAGCGAAGACAGCTAGGGGAGGTGGCCGGCGAGGTGGCTGGGGTTTGGTGGAGGAGAGGAGATGAGATGAGATTAGGGTTTGAGCAGAGGATAGGAGTCTGATGCATAATATGTGTGAGAAGAGGTTGAAGAGGCAAGAAGTGGTTGGACCATGTCTGCACCAAGAAGAGGGCGCGCAGACATTTTTTAATGAAATGTCTTCGGAAAAACAAACAGTCTGCAGAAGGCAATGTCTGCGCGGCGTAGACAAAAATGGCCAGGAAGAGCTTTTCAGAAAAAACAAACACCACCTTAGTCTTTCCACGGGGTAATACACAATCCAATTGATTTGAGCAGAGTAACCTACAAAACAGCACACCGTAAGGTTGTTTCGAGAAGGAGAAAAGGGGGGGGGGGGGGGTTCTTCTCGTAACCACCATCCGGGCACCCGGCGTGAGAATCAGTATGCGCAACTGTAAAATATAAGGGAGCTAAGTACTAGAGAATACTTGCACGTAAATCGGAATCCTTTTACCATTGGTGTTAAGGTGGTATTTATAGCCGAGGGGTAAGAGAGTAGGGAATGGGTCAGCTGCGCTGTCAGAAGATCCATCAATCAGTAAGCTCGCACGTGGTCAAGGAAAGTTGGTGGTAAAGCAGCTGACTGATGGTGAAATTCGTACTACGTAGTACTATTGATGATGTGTTGTCGTCATTTTATTGGTTGTAAGTCTTTTTCATCAAGATACTCCCTTTTGTACCATACCTAGGATGATCTTTGGAGTCAATCCTTCTAGAATGTCGGAGGTGATGCGTGGCCTAAGATGGGGCCTCCACCGACGTCATGCCATGTTCATTCTAAGTTGTCGTATTTATTGGTAAGTAGCAATGCTCCGTGGAAGGTGTGGACCATCCTGTCACAGCCCAACCTAAGGCGGAATGTCGGGGCGTGATCCGATTGCTCACAGCTCGAAGATACTATCATAATATAAATGTGACAATATCTAATTAATTATTTTATTTCAATTATACACACAATATCCAAATACAATAAACAATTTAAATATCAATTATAAGCTCAAATAAAGGTTAACTTGATTATCTTGTCTACATGTCCAAACTTCAATCTTCAATACAAGCAACCTGCATATGCATATAAAATGGATTTTGTCAACATAAAGTTGAATGAGAATATCACCAGTTTTGACACAACAATATAAATAAGCATAACGTGATAAGTGCGGTAAATATAATCAAAACACAAACAAGTATGTAGACCATTGCCAAGCGAATCGGGCGTTGGTCACCAGTAGGAGCACCTGCTATATGATTAATTGAATAGTAATCCCAATATACGATTGATTGAATGGTAACACAAGTAAGCAAGTAGCAAGTATGTTTGATTAAATCACTCACAATAACACATATGCATTTGTTTGAATATATATAAGTATGAAATACGGATATGATGTGTTGTAAAACACACGTATTTTCCGCACCTTTTATCTACGTATTGTATTACATTTTATGTATTTTAACTTGTTTTAAATAGGTTTTACATATTTTTATTTATCTTGTAGGCAAAGGGTGGAAAGGAAGAAAAACCGAGCTTTTCGGAAAGCTTACGGGTCGTTTACGCATATAATTTCAAGACAAGACTCAAAGCCCGGCCCGTTTACATCATGGAAAAGCCCAAGCCTCTTGTTAATATTATAATAAAAAAAAAGAAAAAAAACCCTAAGGGGGCAGCAAGGGTTGCGATCGGCAGCTGAGCAGGAAAGGAAGAAAAGAAAAAAAAGGTTTTGTGGAGCTACGTCTTGGACTTGTGGCGGCTAGGGAAGGAAGAAGAAGGCAAGGACAAGTCTCGTGATCATTTACCATCAATTTTACAGCCAAGGAGCAGCCCGGAATTATTCCATATCCTTCCATCTTTTACATTGTTCATCATATTATTTTACTTGTTCAATTGATTACATAGTTTTGCAATTGTGTTAGAGATTGACTTGTTTATGATTGCTATTGATTGTTGGATGATTGTTACGATGTTTGAGATGAGTTTAATGATGTTTTTAATGAGTATTCATGGCTGTCCAAATATGATTAGAGGCTAAACTTGTTAGTTCTACCTAGGAATGATGATAATTATTAGTGTTTGATGAGCTTGTTGGATTGTTTGATTGATGGACTTGAATTGTTATTGTAAAGTTTGATTTAGACATGAAATAGGTTGTGTTTAGTGGCTGGAAATTTTAGTAATTCATTGCATAAACCTCTTGCGTTGGTTGATTAGTTTTGTATTGATTGATTGGTGCTTGTTTGATTCTAGACTTTGTGTTTAGGGTTTGTTTGCGGTAGGTACAACCGTAGGGTTTTGTTGCGTGAATTTGAGGTTAAAGTACAGCAGTTAGGCACCTTCTTAGAGAGCTGTG